>NW_027448911.1:10000-20000 GCF_030867145.1 Opisthocomus hoazin
CCTGGCCCCGATCGTCTCGGTTCGTCCGCCCCACCGCCCGGCGCTGCTTGCGGCCGGCACCCACGGGTAACCCGGCCCGAGGCCCACACCGGCGCCTGGCGTGCTTTAGGACACCTGAGGGCTCGCGGGGCCGCGCGGCCGTCACACAGCCCGGTTCGGTAAAGAAGCCCGAGGAACCCCAACCGAGCAGGTAGCGGGATGGGGGGGGGTGCGGGGTGACACGGGGAGGCACGCGCCCCGCCGCTTCCACCACCGCCGTCTCTTTGCTCGTCACGGTCCGCGCCGCTCGGAGGGAAGGGGACAACACCTCGCACGAGACGGGAAGCGACATTGGAAAGGAGACCGCCCGGCCCGAACACCGGAGCCCCGCCGTGGCTCCCTATGACGGGGAGTACGGAAGACCCGGCCCGCCGGGGGCCCTCTCCGACGCCACCCGAAAAGCCTCATCGATCAGGAAAGGGAAGGGGAACGGAGGAGAAGCGGAGGCCCCACGGCCACGGTTCCTGGGACAGCGACGGCCGCACGCGCCGGCCCCCGAACCCCGAACCTCGGGCAGGGCTGGGCAGCACAGGCGCGGGGCCCTGCGTGCGAGCGAGCGAGCGGGCAGCGTCGACAGCAGAAGCCCAACGCGGCTTGGCCACCGGCAGAGCCGGACTGCCGTAGAGGCTTCTCTGCAACGTGCCCGCGGATGGCTGCTGTTAACGGGCGTGGGGAGGGGGGGGGAGCCACGGCAGGCTCCACTCCCAAACCCCGGCCCTACAAGCGTTCGAGTGCCGGAGACCGCCGCCCGTCTCGGCCCGGCCCTGGAGAAACCCCTCTTGGAGCCCTCGCTCCAGTCGGCAACGGCCACCGGAGCCTGCGGGCAAGCAGCGGCTTCGCGCGGCTTCTGGCAGTCGGAAGCGCCGTGCGCGATAGGTAGGAGGCAGAACGGCCACGGCCAGGGTCGCCGGGCAACGCCCGAGTCTGCCGGCTGAGCCGCGGGTGACAAGCGTTCGAGTGCCGGCGACCGCCGCCGGTCTCGGCCCGGCCCTGGAGAAACCCCTCTTGGAGCCCTCGCTCCAGTCGGCAACGGCCACCGGAGCCTGCGGGCAAGCAGCGGCTTCGCGCGGCTTCTGGCAGTCGGAAGCGCCGTGCGCGATAGGTAGGAGGCAGAACGGCCACGGCCAGGGCCGCCGGGCAACGCCCGAGTCTGCCGGCTGAGCCGCGGGTGACAAGCGTTCGAGTGCCGGCGACCGCCGCCGGTCTCGGCCCGGCCCTGGAGAAACCCCTCTTGGAGCCCTCGCTCCAGTCGGCAACGGCCACCGGAGCCTGCGGGCAAGCAGCGGCTTCGCGCGGCTTCTGGCAGTCGGAAGCGCCGTGCGCGATAGGTAGGAGGCAGAACGGCCACGGCCAGGGCCGCCGGGCAACGCCCGAGTCTGCCGGCTGAGCCGCGGGTGACAAGCGTTCGAGTGCCGGCGACCGCCGCCGGTCTCGGCCCGGCCCTGGAGAAACCCCTCTTGGAGCCCTCGCTCCAGTCGGCAACGGCCACCGGAGCCTGCGGGCAAGCAGCGGCTTCGCGCGGCTTCTGGCAGTCGGAAGCGCCGTGCGCGATAGGTAGGAGGCAGAACGGCCACGGCCAGGGCCGCCGGGCAACGCCCGAGTCTGCCCGCTGAGCCGCGGCTGACAAGCGTTCGAGTGCCGGCGACCGCCGCCGGTCTCGGCCCGGCCCTGGAGAAACCCCTCTTGGAGCCCTCGCTCCAGTCGGCAACGGCCACCGGAGCCTGCGGGCAAGCAGCGGCTTCGCGCGGCTTCTGGCAGTCGGAAGCGCCGTGCGCGATAGGTAGGAGGCAGAACGGCCACGGCCAGGGCCGCCGGGCAACGCCCGAGTCTGCCGGCTGAGCCGCGGGTGACAAGCGTTCGAGTGCCGGCGACCGCCGCCCGTCTCGGCCCGGCCCTGGAGAAACCCCTCTTGGAGCCCTCGCTCCAGTCGGCAACGGCCACCGGAGCCTGCGGGCAAGCAGCGGCTTCGCGCGGCTTCTGGCAGTCGGAAGCGCCGTGCGCGATAGGTAGGAGGCAGAACGGCCACGGCCACAGCCGCCGTGCAACGCCCGAGTCTGCCGGCTGAACCGCGAGTAGCTGCAGCGGTTCGATGGCGCTGGTCCGCGAGCGCCAGCCCTCTGCCCTAGTATACGGACAGCGAGGTCCCCGGCCCCGGCGGGCTCGAAGAGAACCGTCTTCCCCCAGCGGGGAGGCGCGCGAGCGCCGCCGACTCTTACCATGACGTAACTGGAGGCAGCGCAAAGCAGCGACCCCTTCGGCAGCTCCGAAGAAGAACCGGGCAAGACGTCTACCTGCCAGAACCGCGGTGGAGCCAAAGTCCCGCCGGAGCGAGGTAGACGAGGCATCCCTTTCCGCCGGCAGCTCCGGCGGCCACATCGGGCACACCGGACCCGGCGGACGGTAAAACGGGTAGACCTGGCCTCCCTGCCGGCAGAACGGGTAGACGAGGCCTCCCTGCCTGGAACCGGGTAGACCTGGCATCCCTGCCGGAAGCGGGTAGACCTGGCATCCCTGCCGGTAAAACGGGTAGACCTGGCCTCCCTGCCGGCAGAACGGGTAGACGAGGCCTCCCTGCCTGGAACCGGGTAGACCTGGCATCCCTGCCGGAAGCGGGTAGACCTGGCATCCCTGCCGGTAAAACGGGTAGACCTGGCCTCCCTGACGGCAGAACGGGTAGACGAGGCCTCCCTGCCTGGAACCGGGTAGACCTGGCATCCCTGCCGGAAGCGGGTAGACCTGGCATCCCTGCCGGCAAAACGGGTAGACCTGGTCTCCCTGCCGCCAAAACGGGTAGACCTGGCCTCCCTGCAGGTAAAACGGGTAGACCTGGCCTCCCTGCCGGCAGAACGGGTAGACCTGGCCTCCCTGCCGCCAGAACGGGTAGACCTGGCATCCCTGCCGGCAAAACGGGTAGACCTGGTCTCCCTGCCGGTAAAACGGGTAGACCTGTTCTCCCTGCCGGCAAAACGGGTAGACCTGGCCTCCCTGCCGGCAGAACGGGTAGACCTGGCCTCCCTGCCGCCAGAACGGGTAGACCTGGCATCCCTGCCGGCAAAACGGGTAGACCTGGTCTCCCTGCCGGTAAAACGGGTAGACCTGGTCTCCCTGCAGGTAAAACGGGTAGACCTGTTATCCCTGCCGGCAAAACGGGTAGACCTGGCATCCCTGCCGGTAAAACGGGTAGACCTGGTCTCCCTGCCGGCAAAAAGGGTAGACCTGTTCTCCCTGCCGCCAGAACGGGTAGACCTGGCCTCCCTGCCGGTAAAATGGGTAGACCTGGTCTCCGTGCAGGTAAAACGGGTAGACCTGGTATCCCTGCCGGCAGAACGGGTAGACCTGGTCTCCCTGCCGCCAGAACGGGTAGACCTGGCATCCCTGCCGGCAAAACGGGTAGACCTGGTCTCCCTGCCGGTAAAACGGGTAGACATGGCCTCCCTGCAGGTAAAACGGGTAGACCTGTTCTCCCTGCCGGCAAAACGGGTAGACCTGGCATCCCTGCCGGCAAAACGGGTAGACCTGGTCTCCCTGCCGGTAAATGGGTAGACCTGGTCTCCCTGCCGCTAGAACGGGTAGACCTGGCCTCCCTGCCGGCAACATGGGTAGACCTGGCCTCCCTGCCGGTAAAACGGGTAGACCTGGCATCCCTGCAGGTAAAACGGGTAGACCTGGCATCCCTGCCGGCAAAACGGGTAGACCTGTTCTCCCTGCAGGTAAAACGGGTAGACCTGTTCTCCCTGCCGCCAGAACGGGTAGACCTGGCATCCCTGCCGGCAAAACGGGTAGACCTGGCATCCCTGCCGGTAAATGGGTAGACCTGGCATCCCTGCCGGAAAAACGGGTAGACCTGGCATCCCTGCCGGCAATACGGGTAGACCTGGTCTCCCTGCCGCTAGAACGGGTAGACCTGGCATCCCTGCCGGTAAAACAGGTAGACCTGGCCTCCCTGCCGCCAGAACGGGTAGACCTGGCATCCCTGCCGGTAAAACGGGTAGACCTGGCCTCCCTGCCGGCAGAACGGGTAGACCTGGTCTCCCTGCAGGTAAAACGGGTAGACCTGGCCTCCCTGCCGGCAGAACGGGTAGACCTGGCCTCCCTGCCGGCAGAAGGGGTAGACCTGTCCTCCCTGCGGACAGAGCGGGTCGCCCGTGCTGGAGGCCCGTATGCAGGGGTGCCTGCACGGGGTGGGAAGGGGCGGCGGCGGGCTGCCTGTGCTCTCTCAGCCGGGGCGGCGGTGGGGGGGCTTGCGGGGGGTGGCTTGGGGCGGCAGGCCGGTCCTGCCGGAGGCCCGTATGCAGGGGTGCCTGCACAGGGTGGGTGGGCCGGCGGCGGGCTGCCTGTGCTCTCTCAGCCGGGGCGGCGGTGGGGGGGCTTGCGGGGGGTGGCTGGGGTCGGCAGGCCGGCCCTGCCGGAGGCCCGTATGCAGGGGTGCCTGCACGGGGTGGGAAGGGGCGGCGGCGGGCTGCCTGTGCTCTCTCAGCCGGGGCGGCGGTGGGGGGGCCTGTGGCGGGTGGCTGGGGGCGGCAGGCCGGCCCTGCCGGAGGCCCGTATGCAGGGGTGCCTGCACGGGGTGGGAAGGGCCGGCGGCGGGCTGCCTGTGCTGTTTCAGTCGGGGCGGCGGTGGGGGGGCTTGCGGGGGGTGGCTGGGGTCGGCAGGCCCGCCCTGCCGGAGGCCCGTATGCAGGGGTGCCTGCACGGGGTGGGTGGGCCTGCGGCGGGCTGCCTGTGCTCTCTGAGCCGGGGCGGCGGTGGGGGGGGCTTGCGGGGGGTGGCTGGGGGCGGCAGGCCGGCCCTGCCGGAGGCCCGTATGCAGGGGTGCCTGCACGGGGTGGGAAGGGGCGGCGGCGGGGTGCCTGTGCTCTCTGAGCCGGGGCGGCGGTGGGGGGGCTTGCGGGGGGTGGCTGGGGGCGGCAGGCCGGCCCTGCCGGAGGCCCGTATGCAGGGGTGCCTGCACGGGGTGGGAAGGGCCGGCGGCGGGCTGCCTGTGCTCTCTCAGCCGGGGCGGCGGTGGGGGGGCCTGCGGCGGGTGGCTGGGGGCGGCAGGCCGGCCCTGCCGGAGGCCCGTATGCAGGGGTGCCTGCACGGGGTGGGAAGGGCCGGCGGCGGGCTGCCTGTGCTCTCTCAGCCGGGGCGGCGGTGGGGGGGGTTGCGGGGGGTGGCTGGGGTCGGCAGGCCGGCCCTGCCGGAGGCCCGTATGCAGGGGTGCCTGCACGGGGTGGGAAGGGCCGGCGGCGGGCTGCCTGTGCTCTCTCAGCCGGGGCGGCGGTGGGGGGGGTTGCGGGGGGTGGCTGGGGTCGGCAGGCCGGCCCTGCCGGAGGCCCGTATGCAGGGGTGCCTGCACGGGGTGGGTGGGCCTGCGGCGGGCTGCCTGTGCTCTCTGAGCCGGGGCGGCGGTGGGGGGGGCTTGCGGGGGGTGGCTGGGGGCGGCAGGCCGGCCCTGCCGGAGGCCCGTATGCAGGGGTGCCTGCACGGGGTGGGAAGGGGCGGCGGCGGGTTGCCTGTGCTCTCTCAGCCGGGGCGGCGGTGGGGGGGCTTGCGGGGGGTGGCTGGGGGCGGCAGGCCGGCCCTGCCGGAGGCCCGTATGCAGGGGTGCCTGCACGGGGTGGGAAGGGCCGGCGGCGGGCTGCCTGTGCTGTCTCAGTCGGGGCGGCGGTGGGGGGGGTTGCGGGGGGTGGCTGGGGTCGGCAGGCCGGCCCTGCCGGAGGCCCGTATGCAGGGGTGCCTGCACGGGGTGGGTGGGCCTGCGGCGGGCTGCCTGTGCTCTCTGAGCCGGGGCGGCGGTGGGGGGGGCTTGCGGGGGGTGGCTGGGGTCGGCAGGCCGGCCCTGCCGGAGGCCCGTATGCAGGGGTGCCTGCACGGGGTGGGAAGGGCCGGCGGCGGGCTGCCTGTGCTGTCTCAGTCGGGGCGGCGGTGGGGGGGGTTGCGGGGGGTGGCTGGGGTCGGCAGGCCGGCCCTGCCGGAGGCCCGTATGCAGGGGTGCCTGCACGGGGTGGGTGGGCCTGCGGCGGGCTGCCTGTGCTCTCTGAGCCGGGGCGGCGGTGGGGGGGGCTTGCGGGGGGTGGCTGGGGGCGGCAGGCCGGCCCTGCCGGAGGCCCGTATGCAGGGGTGCCTGCACGGGGTGGGAAGGGCCGGCGGCGGGCTGCCTGTGCTGTCTCAGTCGGGGCGGCGGTGGGGGGGCTTGCGGGGGGTGGCTGGGGTCGGCAGGCCGGCCCTGCCGGAGGCCCGTATGCAGGGGTGCCTGCACGGGGTGGGTGGGCCGGCGGCGGGCTGCCTGTGCTCTCTGAGCCGGGGCGGCGGTGGGGGGGGCTTGCGGGGGGTGGCTGGGGGCGGCAGGCCGGCCCTGCCGGAGGCCCGTATGCAGGGGTGCCTGCACGGGGTGGGAAGGGCCGGCGGCGGGCTGCCTGTGCTCTCTCAGCCGGGGCGGCGGTGGGGGGGCCTGTGGCGGGTGGCTGGGGGCGGCAGGCCGGCCCTGCCGGAGGCCCGTATGCAGGGGTGCCTGCACGGGGTGGGAAGGGCCGGCGGCGGGCTGCCTGTGCTCTCTCAGCCGGGGCGGCGGTGGGGGGGGTTGCGGGGGGTGGCTGGGGTCGGCAGGCCGGCCCTGCCGGAGGCCCGTATGCAGGGGTGCCTGCACGGGGTGGGAAGGGCCGGCGGCGGGCTGCCTGTGCTCTCTCAGCCGGGGCGGCGGTGGGGGGGCTTGCGGGGGGTGGCTGGGGTCGGCAGGCCGGCCCTGCCGGAGGCCCGTATGCAGGGGTGCCTGCACGGGGTGGGTGGGCCTGCGGCGGGCTGCCTGTGCTCTCTGAGCCGGGGCGGCGGTGGGGGGGGCTTGCGGGGGGTGGCTGGGGGCGGCAGGCCGGCCCTGCCGGAGGCCCGTATGCAGGGGTGCCTGCACGGGGTGGGAAGGGGCGGCGGCGGGGTGCCTGTGCTCTCTCAGCCGGGGCGGCGGTGGGGGGGCTTGCGGGGGGTGGCTTGGGGCGGCAGGCCGGTCCTGCCGGAGGCCCGTATGCAGGGGTGCCTGCACGGGGTGGGTGGGCCGGCGGCGGGCTGCCTGTGCTCTCTCAGCCGGGGCGGCGGTGGGGGGGCTTGCGGGGGGTGGCTGGGGGCGGCAGGCCGGCCCTGCCGGAGGCCCGTATGCAGGGGTGCCTGCACGGGGTGGGAAGGGGCGGCGGCGGGTTGCCTGTGCTCTCTCAGCCGGGGCGGCGGTGGGGGGGCTTGCGGGGGGTGGCTGGGGGCGGCAGGCCGGTCCTGCCGGAGGCCCGTATGCAGGGGTGCCTGCACAGGGTGGGTGGGCCGGCGGCGGGCTGCCTGTGCTCTCTGAGCCGGGGCGGCGGTGGGGGGGCTTGCGGGGGGTGGCTGGGGGCGGCAGGCCGGCCCTGCCGGAGGCCCGTATGCAGGGGTGCCTGCACGGGGTGGGAAGGGGCGGCGGCGGGGTTCCTGTGCTCTCTGAGCCGGGGCGGCGGTGGGGGGGCTTGCGGGGGGTGGCTGGGGGCGGCAGGCCGGCCCTGCCGGAGGCCCGTATGCAGGGGTGCCTGCACGGGGTGGGAAGGGGCGGCGGCGGGGTTCCTGTGCTCTCTGAGCCGGGGCGGCGGTGGGGGGGCTTGCGGGGGGTGGCTGGGGGCGGCAGGCCGGCTCTGCCGGAGGCCCGTATGCAGGGGTGCCTGCACGGGGTGGGAAGGGCCGGCGGCGGGCTGCCTGTGCTCTCTCAGCCGGGGCGGCGGTGGGGGGGCTTGCGGGGGGTGGCTGGGGTCGGCAGGCCGGTCCTGCCAGAGGCCCGTATGCAGGGGTGCCTGCACGGGGTGGGAAGGGCCGGCGGCGGGCTGCCTGTGCTGTCTCAGTCGGGGCGGCGGTGGGGGGGCTTGCGGGGGGTGGCTGGGGTCGGCAGGCCGGCCCTGCCGGAGGCCCGTATGCAGGGGTGCCTGCACGGGGTGGGTGGGCCTGCGGCGGGCTGCCTGTGCTCTCTGAGTCGGGGCGGCGGTGGGGGGGGCTTGCGGGGGGTGGCTGGGGGCGGCAGGCCGGCCGTGCCGGAGGCCCGTATGCAGGGGTGCCTGCACGGGGTGGGAAGGGCCGGCGGCGGGCTGCCTGTGCTCTCTCAGCCGGGGCGGCGGTGGGGGGGGTTGCGGGGGGTGGCTGGGGTCGGCAGGCCGGCCCTGCCGGAGGCCCGTATGCAGGGGTGCCTGCACGGGGTGGGAAGGGCCGGCGGCGGGCTGCCTGTGCTCTCTCAGTCGGGGCGGCGGTGGGGGGGCTTGCGGGGGGTGGCTGGGGTCGGCAGGCCGGCCCTGCCGGAGGCCCGTATGCAGGGGTGCCTGCACGGGGTGGGTGGGCCGGCGGCGGGCTGCCTGTGCTCTCTGAGCCGGGGCGGCGGTGGGGGGGGCTTGCGGGGGGTGGCTGGGGGCGGCAGGCCGGCCCTGCCGGAGGCCCGTATGCAGGGGTGCCTGCACGGGGTGGGAAGGGCCGGCGGCGGGCTGCCTGTGCTCTCTCAGCCGGGGCGGCGGTGGGGGGGCTTGCGGGGGGGTGGCTGGGGGCGGCAGGCCGGTCCTGCCGGAGGCCCGTATGCAGGGGTGCCTGCACGGGGGTGGGTTGGGGGGGGCGGCGGGAATTTTTTGGTTTTTGTTGCTTTTTTATTTCTTTTTCCGCTTTTGAAACAGAGACGCCGCCCCGTCCTCGGGCGTTTCAGCCGAGCTGATGGAAAGCGGCGCCCCTTCCCGTCGCTTGCGGGGGGGGGTGGTGCAGGAGGGGGGAGGCGGCGCGCGCCTGAAATTCCCCTCGCCACCCCCCGTTTCCGAGACTTCGCCGTATCTAGTGGAAGGCGCTAAGCTTGGCCGGACTGTCTCGCTGAAGGCTTTCTTACTCTGCATCGGTTCTGACGGTGGGCGAGAAAAAAAAACAAAACCAAAGCAGAGCAGGGAAACAGTTACAAAAATTTCTTGAGAGCCAGCACCGGCCCGCCCATCGGCAGACGGAGCGGCGCCCGGGGTCAACGAGTGCCACCCTGCTGCTTAGCAACCGGAACCCGAGCCGGCCCGCCCCGCCCACCCGCCGGCAAGGGGCGGGCGCTTCCCCGCGGCAGAAGGGGGAGACAGAGACTGAGAGACGGGGTCGAGGAGCAGGCGGGGAGCCTTGCGCTGAGGTAGGCTGGGGACGGGGCCTCTTTTCCGAGAAGATTGAGGTTTGAGTCGGGGGGGGGGGGGGGGGGGGGGGCGGCGGCAGGGGCTGCTTGTGCGCTCTCGGCCGGGGCGGCGGTGGGGGGGTGGCGGGGTGGGGGGGGGCAGCGGAGCGGCCGTGCCGGAGGCCCGTATGCAGGGGTGCCCGCACCGGGGGGGGGGTGGGGGGGGGCGGCGGCAGGGGCTGCTTGTGCGCTCTCGGCCGGGGCGGCGGTGGGGGGGGGCTTGCGGGTGGGGGTGCGGCGGCCGGGCTGCCGTGCCGGAGGCCCGTTTGCAGGGGTGCCTGCACGGGGGGAGGTGGGGGGGGGGGGGGGCGGGGCGGCGGGAATTTTTTGGTTTTTGTTGCTTTTTTATTTTTTTTCCGCTTTTGAAACACAGACGCCGCCCCGCCTTCGGGCGTTTCAGCCGAGCTGATAGAAAGCTGCGCCCCTTCCCGTTGCTTGCGGGGGGGGTTGGTGCCGCGGAAGGGGGTGGCGGGGGGGGCGGGAACGGGACGGGGACGGGGACGGGGACGGGGACGGGGACGGGGACGGGGACGGGGACGGGTCTGGCCGACGGGTCTGGACGACAGCGCCCCCCCCACCCCGCGTCCCGGCCGGCCACCACGTCTACCCGGGACCGGGTCGGCGGGGAGGACAGGTCTACCCGGGACCGGTTCGGCGGGGAGGACAGGTCTACCCGACAGCGCCCCCCCCATCGCCCCGCGTCCCGGCCGGCCACCACGTCTACCCGGGACCGGTTCGGCGGGGAGGACAGGTCTACCAGGGACCGGTTCGGCGGGGAGGACAGGTCTACCCGACAGCGCC
>NW_027448911.1:32500-37609 GCF_030867145.1 Opisthocomus hoazin
CCCGGCCCGCCGGGGGCCCTCTCCGACGCCACCCGAAAAGCCTCATCGATCAGGAAAGGGAAGGGGAACGGAGGAGAAGCGGAGGCCCCACGGCCACGGTTCCTGGGACAGCGACGGCCGCACGCGCCGGCCCCCGAACCCCGAACCTCGGGCAGGGCTGGGCAGCACAGGCGCGGGGCCCTGCGTGCGAGCGAGCGAGCGGGCAGCGTCGACAGCAGAAGCCCAACGCGGCTTGGCCACCGGCAGAGCCGGACTGCCGTAGAGGCTTCTCTGCAACGTGCCCGCGGATGGCTGCTGTTAACGGGCGTGGGGAGGGGGGGGGAGCCACGGCAGGCTCCACTCCCAAACCCCGGCCCTACAAGCGTTCGAGTGCCGGAGACCGCCGCCCGTCTCGGCCCGGCCCTGGAGAAACCCCTCTTGGAGCCCTCGCTCCAGTCGGCAACGGCCACCGGAGCCTGCGGGCAAGCAGCGGCTTCGCGCGGCTTCTGGCAGTCGGAAGCGCCGTGCGCGATAGGTAGGAGGCAGAACGGCCACGGCCAGGGTCGCCGGGCAACGCCCGAGTCTGCCGGCTGAGCCGCGGGTGACAAGCGTTCGAGTGCCGGCGACCGCCGCCGGTCTCGGCCCGGCCCTGGAGAAACCCCTCTTGGAGCCCTCGCTCCAGTCGGCAACGGCCACCGGAGCCTGCGGGCAAGCAGCGGCTTCGCGCGGCTTCTGGCAGTCGGAAGCGCCGTGCGCGATAGGTAGGAGGCAGAACGGCCACGGCCAGGGCCGCCGGGCAACGCCCGAGTCTGCCGGCTGAGCCGCGGGTGACAAGCGTTCGAGTGCCGGCGACCGCCGCCGGTCTCGGCCCGGCCCTGGAGAAACCCCTCTTGGAGCCCTCGCTCCAGTCGGCAACGGCCACCGGAGCCTGCGGGCAAGCAGCGGCTTCGCGCGGCTTCTGGCAGTCGGAAGCGCCGTGCGCGATAGGTAGGAGGCAGAACGGCCACGGCCAGGGCCGCCGGGCAACGCCCGAGTCTGCCGGCTGAGCCGCGGGTGACAAGCGTTCGAGTGCCGGCGACCGCCGCCGGTCTCGGCCCGGCCCTGGAGAAACCCCTCTTGGAGCCCTCGCTCCAGTCGGCAACGGCCACCGGAGCCTGCGGGCAAGCAGCGGCTTCGCGCGGCTTCTGGCAGTCGGAAGCGCCGTGCGCGATAGGTAGGAGGCAGAACGGCCACGGCCAGGGCCGCCGGGCAACGCCCGAGTCTGCCCGCTGAGCCGCGGCTGACAAGCGTTCGAGTGCCGGCGACCGCCGCCGGTCTCGGCCCGGCCCTGGAGAAACCCCTCTTGGAGCCCTCGCTCCAGTCGGCAACGGCCACCGGAGCCTGCGGGCAAGCAGCGGCTTCGCGCGGCTTCTGGCAGTCGGAAGCGCCGTGCGCGATAGGTAGGAGGCAGAACGGCCACGGCCAGGGCCGCCGGGCAACGCCCGAGTCTGCCGGCTGAGCCGCGGGTGACAAGCGTTCGAGTGCCGGCGACCGCCGCCCGTCTCGGCCCGGCCCTGGAGAAACCCCTCTTGGAGCCCTCGCTCCAGTCGGCAACGGCCACCGGAGCCTGCGGGCAAGCAGCGGCTTCGCGCGGCTTCTGGCAGTCGGAAGCGCCGTGCGCGATAGGTAGGAGGCAGAACGGCCACGGCCACAGCCGCCGTGCAACGCCCGAGTCTGCCGGCTGAACCGCGAGTAGCTGCAGCGGTTCGATGGCGCTGGTCCGCGAGCGCCAGCCCTCTGCCCTAGTATACGGACAGCGAGGTCCCCGGCCCCGGCGGGCTCGAAGAGAACCGTCTTCCCCCAGCGGGGAGGCGCGCGAGCGCCGCCGACTCTTACCATGACGTAACTGGAGGCAGCGCAAAGCAGCGACCCCTTCGGCAGCTCCGAAGAAGAACCGGGCAAGACGTCTACCTGCCAGAACCGCGGTGGAGCCAAAGTCCCGCCGGAGCGAGGTAGACGAGGCATCCCTTTCCGCCGGCAGCTCCGGCGGCCACATCGGGCACACCGGACCCGGCGGACGGTAAAACGGGTAGACCTGGCCTCCCTGCCGGCAGAACGGGTAGACGAGGCCTCCCTGCCTGGAACCGGGTAGACCTGGCATCCCTGCCGGAAGCGGGTAGACCTGGCATCCCTGCCGGTAAAACGGGTAGACCTGGCCTCCCTGCCGGCAGAACGGGTAGACGAGGCCTCCCTGCCTGGAACCGGGTAGACCTGGCATCCCTGCCGGAAGCGGGTAGACCTGGCATCCCTGCCGGTAAAACGGGTAGACCTGGCCTCCCTGACGGCAGAACGGGTAGACGAGGCCTCCCTGCCTGGAACCGGGTAGACCTGGCATCCCTGCCGGAAGCGGGTAGACCTGGCATCCCTGCCGGCAAAACGGGTAGACCTGGTCTCCCTGCCGCCAAAACGGGTAGACCTGGCCTCCCTGCAGGTAAAACGGGTAGACCTGGCCTCCCTGCCGGCAGAACGGGTAGACCTGGCCTCCCTGCCGCCAGAACGGGTAGACCTGGCATCCCTGCCGGCAAAACGGGTAGACCTGGTCTCCCTGCCGGTAAAACGGGTAGACCTGTTCTCCCTGCCGGCAAAACGGGTAGACCTGGCCTCCCTGCCGGCAGAACGGGTAGACCTGGCCTCCCTGCCGCCAGAACGGGTAGACCTGGCATCCCTGCCGGCAAAACGGGTAGACCTGGTCTCCCTGCCGGTAAAACGGGTAGACCTGGTCTCCCTGCAGGTAAAACGGGTAGACCTGTTATCCCTGCCGGCAAAACGGGTAGACCTGGCATCCCTGCCGGTAAAACGGGTAGACCTGGTCTCCCTGCCGGCAAAAAGGGTAGACCTGTTCTCCCTGCCGCCAGAACGGGTAGACCTGGCCTCCCTGCCGGTAAAATGGGTAGACCTGGTCTCCGTGCAGGTAAAACGGGTAGACCTGGTATCCCTGCCGGCAGAACGGGTAGACCTGGTCTCCCTGCCGCCAGAACGGGTAGACCTGGCATCCCTGCCGGCAAAACGGGTAGACCTGGTCTCCCTGCCGGTAAAACGGGTAGACATGGCCTCCCTGCAGGTAAAACGGGTAGACCTGTTCTCCCTGCCGGCAAAACGGGTAGACCTGGCATCCCTGCCGGCAAAACGGGTAGACCTGGTCTCCCTGCCGGTAAATGGGTAGACCTGGTCTCCCTGCCGCTAGAACGGGTAGACCTGGCCTCCCTGCCGGCAACATGGGTAGACCTGGCCTCCCTGCCGGTAAAACGGGTAGACCTGGCATCCCTGCAGGTAAAACGGGTAGACCTGGCATCCCTGCCGGCAAAACGGGTAGACCTGTTCTCCCTGCAGGTAAAACGGGTAGACCTGTTCTCCCTGCCGCCAGAACGGGTAGACCTGGCATCCCTGCCGGCAAAACGGGTAGACCTGGCATCCCTGCCGGTAAATGGGTAGACCTGGCATCCCTGCCGGAAAAACGGGTAGACCTGGCATCCCTGCCGGCAATACGGGTAGACCTGGTCTCCCTGCCGCTAGAACGGGTAGACCTGGCATCCCTGCCGGTAAAACAGGTAGACCTGGCCTCCCTGCCGCCAGAACGGGTAGACCTGGCATCCCTGCCGGTAAAACGGGTAGACCTGGCCTCCCTGCCGGCAGAACGGGTAGACCTGGTCTCCCTGCAGGTAAAACGGGTAGACCTGGCCTCCCTGCCGGCAGAACGGGTAGACCTGGCCTCCCTGCCGGCAGAAGGGGTAGACCTGTCCTCCCTGCGGACAGAGCGGGTCGCCCGTGCTGGAGGCCCGTATGCAGGGGTGCCTGCACGGGGTGGGAAGGGGCGGCGGCGGGCTGCCTGTGCTCTCTCAGCCGGGGCGGCGGTGGGGGGGCTTGCGGGGGGTGGCTTGGGGCGGCAGGCCGGTCCTGCCGGAGGCCCGTATGCAGGGGTGCCTGCACAGGGTGGGTGGGCCGGCGG
This sequence comes from Opisthocomus hoazin, assembly GCF_030867145.1. Taxonomy (NCBI): domain Eukaryota; kingdom Metazoa; phylum Chordata; class Aves; order Opisthocomiformes; family Opisthocomidae; genus Opisthocomus; species Opisthocomus hoazin. The sequence goes on from NW_027448911.1 coordinate 36,465, forward strand.
CGGGCTGCCTGTGCTCTCTCAGCCGGGGCGGCGGTGGGGGGGCTTGCGGGGGGTGGCTGGGGTCGGCAGGCCGGCCCTGCCGGAGGCCCGTATGCAGGGGTGCCTGCACGGGGTGGGAAGGGGCGGCGGCGGGCTGCCTGTGCTCTCTCAGCCGGGGCGGCGGTGGGGGGGCCTGTGGCGGGTGGCTGGGGGCGGCAGGCCGGCCCTGCCGGAGGCCCGTATGCAGGGGTGCCTGCACGGGGTGGGAAGGGCCGGCGGCGGGCTGCCTGTGCTGTTTCAGTCGGGGCGGCGGTGGGGGGGCTTGCGGGGGGTGGCTGGGGTCGGCAGGCCCGCCCTGCCGGAGGCCCGTATGCAGGGGTGCCTGCACGGGGTGGGTGGGCCTGCGGCGGGCTGCCTGTGCTCTCTGAGCCGGGGCGGCGGTGGGGGGGGCTTGCGGGGGGTGGCTGGGGGCGGCAGGCCGGCCCTGCCGGAGGCCCGTATGCAGGGGTGCCTGCACGGGGTGGGAAGGGGCGGCGGCGGGGTGCCTGTGCTCTCTGAGCCGGGGCGGCGGTGGGGGGGCTTGCGGGGGGTGGCTGGGGGCGGCAGGCCGGCCCTGCCGGAGGCCCGTATGCAGGGGTGCCTGCACGGGGTGGGAAGGGCCGGCGGCGGGCTGCCTGTGCTCTCTCAGCCGGGGCGGCGGTGGGGGGGCCTGCGGCGGGTGGCTGGGGGCGGCAGGCCGGCCCTGCCGGAGGCCCGTATGCAGGGGTGCCTGCACGGGGTGGGAAGGGCCGGCGGCGGGCTGCCTGTGCTCTCTCAGCCGGGGCGGCGGTGGGGGGGGTTGCGGGGGGTGGCTGGGGTCGGCAGGCCGGCCCTGCCGGAGGCCCGTATGCAGGGGTGCCTGCACGGGGTGGGAAGGGCCGGCGGCGGGCTGCCTGTGCTCTCTCAGCCGGGGCGGCGGTGGGGGGGGTTGCGGGGGGTGGCTGGGGTCGGCAGGCCGGCCCTGCCGGAGGCCCGTATGCAGGGGTGCCTGCACGGGGTGGGTGGGCCTGCGGCGGGCTGCCTGTGCTCTCTGAGCCGGGGCGGCGGTGGGGGGGGCTTGCGGGGGGTGGCTGGGGGCGGCAGGCCGGCCCTGCCGGAGGCCCGTATGCAGGGGTGCCTGCACGGGG
>NW_027448912.1:0-26966 GCF_030867145.1 Opisthocomus hoazin
TAGCATCTCCAAGGCGGCTGATCAACCTTTGCATCTTTCCAGCTGCCACCCAGAAGACCTCTGTGTCTGCACAGGGCACCCAAGTGTTACAGCAATCTGTCCTTTGCTCACCCAGACTCTAACAGAGAAAACAGAAGGGAGAAGGAGAGATGGGGCCAGGCCCATCACATTTTCTTGTCTCCTTGCTTTACCCCATCTGTCTTATCTGCTGCTGCCAGTGCCTGTGTTGTGGGAGAAGGGTGACTGCATCATTTCCATAGAGCTCACTGTTCCAGCCCCCTGATTTAGGGTGATGTTTGGTTGTGCTGCTGGGTTTTCGAACACTTGCCAGGTAGGTGCTACCAAGAACATTTATTAAAATAGACAGATGGGCACTGGGGTAGCAAGCAGCCATTAGAATGCTTGAAATCAACCAACTGTGAAATAGAAAAATCAAAAAAACCCTATATTCCTGGAGCCTTTAGTACTAGCCTTCCCTTTTGGGGCTGTCCTTTTTACCCCACTTACATGTACACACCTACAAGCAGAGATGTGCTCATGAAAATGGCACAGCCAGGTTTTCGTTTGTCTTTCCAGGCATTTGAGTGTGGCCAGGATTTGGGGGGAATCCCAGAATGGCCCCCTGAGCCAAAACAGGAGCATGCAAAATCAAAATGCAGCTTTGCTTGCAAATAAATACCCAGGTTTCTGTGGGAGCTTGGGTATCTCAAACCCAGGCAAGGTCTGGCCCGACCCTGCTGAAGTGCAGTAGGAGGAACACAGTCACTGACTGCTGGTAGGTAGGAGGTGAGATTCCTAATCGCTTGTCTAGATGCATTTGCAACTTATTCTGATTCCTTAACAGCTCTTTCTGTCTGCTTGCATTCTCTTGGCATTGTGATCACTCTCCATTAGCTCTCTCAAGTAGTGGCATGAGATACCAGGATAGATACTGTCAAAATCAAACATCTTCGTTCTGTTCCTTTTCTTTTTTTTCCTTACCTGCCACCCGATGAACCAAGATGCACGTTTGCCTTTTCATAGGTATGTATAGAAGAGGGAGTCCAAGGCTATTAAAAAAAAATATCTGTCGGTCAGGTATATCAGATTGCTAGGGAGATCTCTACTCTTAGGTGTGAAACCATCGTCAGATCAGTCACTCTCTTGAGACAAACTGCCATGGTGTCAGTATTAGCAGTTTATGTTGGGTCTGTGTTAAATTCTCAGTGGATGAAGGGCAGGCTCCAGTGCTGCTGCTTTCTTGTAGCTGTGATCTAGGCTGAGTCACTTGCTGGCATCTTTTGCAGGACCAGCCTGCAAGAACTGTAAACTTTCTGTGAGCTTTTCCGATTCTAAACTTGGTCTTGGTCTTACAGTATTTCTGCTTATCTGTCACTAACCTGAGGGGAGTAAGGATACTGTCGATGGGTGCTCAGGTATGACAGCAATGACTGGGGCAGAATATTTATCTGCTAGCTAGATGTGTAGTGAACTTATTTGCAAAGGGAACGGACCAAATTTGGAAGACCTTTCTTAGTGACTGTCCTTCATCATAATGATGTTAATGGCACCATCCCAGAGAAAACCCTGAAGTAGGACATGAGATTTTTACAGAGGCAGTGGAGACTGGCTCTCCATTGTTTTCTCAGGGAATTATCTGGGTCTGTACAAGGCCGGTACCAGATCCTTGTATTACTCCAAGGGAGCAATGTCACGAACAGAAAATTTTGGTTTCTTTGTGTTTTACCTCTGCTTTGGGCACAGGGAAATGACAGTTCTGGTCTACAGATGGTGTCAACGGATGTAACCAGCTGGGAGTGGGGCATGTGAATGCAGGATCAGACATCCAAAGTATTTTTGCTTTTTTCTGTTTCTTTTTCTATTTACTGTAAAGGTCTTTGAGATCTGCTAGGGAAAGGTGCTATAAAATATAAACCATTAGTCAAGTATATGTAAGTGCACATATTTGCCCTGTTTCTCTTAGTACTGCACAACGTTCCTTTCCATTGACTGATTTATAACCCCCAGATTTGCAAGGTCATCTCCATTTGATTCTGCAGTGTTGCATTTTAAATGATGCTAGAGCCTCCCCTTTATTGCCAGGGTAAAAATAATACAAACCGAGCAGACCTTGACCAAAGGAGTAGCCCAATAAAACTGCACGTTGCCTACACCAGGCCAGTAACCAGGAACCAATTTGCAAAGCTCAGTGATGCTTTCAGTTTCTTTTTTTGGCCTCATTAGCACTGTGTGTAGCCGCCTATAAGGGTCAGAAAACACGCTCTCCTCTCAAACACAGCACTTCCTTTGCTTCCCTCACTTCCCGAGTGCCTCAGCCCTGGATCCTTTTGCGCACTGAGCGGGTTCAGATGAGCCAAGGGGGTTCTTTCAGCTGAAGGCGCTACATGTCACAGTATTGGTGTTGGTGGGTGGCCATAGAGTACGTACGGCAGCCTAGCATTACGTAGTTGGTGGGTTTAATCAGCAAGCTGCTTCCCTCCTGACAGCGAAGGCATGTGCTTGGGACTTCATGTGAGGCTGACAGGAGTCCTTCCATTTTCTTCAAGTCCTGTCTATGGCAGCTTGTGAGTTTCCAGCGATGAATATCACTGCCTCTGTAAGCCCAGGAGTCTGAAGCAAGACATGTCTTTGCTGCTTAGCTGTGCTTTATTGGCTAGATCAGGGACTGAAAGAAGCATATTAAAGTCTTGAGCAACGTTTGGTGAGGAAATGATGCGTCTCTTTTCCATTGCTCCTGCCTCTCACAGAGACCCCGGAGTGTCAGGCCAAGGACATGATTTCTCCAGCTCCCTTGATTCTGAGTCATGTTCTTCTGGGCAATGTATTTCTGCATTTCCTTTGTCTCCCAAGGTGACAAGTACTAAAGAAAAGGAACAATAGACAAAAAAAAGCCTTTGCTTTTTTTAATCTCACCATGATGCAGAATTAACCAAGCATATAGGAGCATCATAGGAAGATATTATGCAAGTGGAGTTGGCCTAAGCTGAAAAAAATATAGGACAAGCAACCTACTGGTTGCAATATGGTGCAACTTGTGTTCCTCTCAGAAAGAAGTTCAAACCAAAGTCTGGCTGGTGGAAACTTTCAGAGTTCTGAAAGAAGCCTGAGGCTACACCCACACCTCTCCAACTGAAGTCCATCTCTAGCTCCCCTAGATTTAGATGGAAGCACTTCACATGAAACTAAATCCACAAGTTTGTTGTTAAGCTGCTTCAGGGATGCCAGCACTCTTCCTTGAGATGGGCCTGGGACTGGGGAGACAAAGTCGCTCTCTCCTCATCTAGAGCCCTCACATCTCTGCACTACTTTATGTTACTTTCTTGTTGCCTTTGTCTTTCAGGGCTTCCTCCTTTTCTTCTTTGTCTGTGCCTCCTATGATAAGGCAGGGACTGTTATGCAGTGGGGTAGAATGCAGTCCTGGAGCGAGCAGACTAAACACATTTTTCCTTAGAGGATAGCAGTGGAGGGAGATTACTCCTTCTGCTGGGCTTCATTTTGCAGTAACTGGTGCTCTGCCATCAGCCTTGACCTCCAGCCAGCTTTACACCTGCCAAAGATCAGTCCCTTCATCTGTGTCTACACATGTAGGTCATTCCATGTCGGTTCCTTTCCTGCTCTGGTCCCGTGGGAGACAGAGGGAACAGGTCCATGTGATCCGGTCTTGCAATTTTCACGTGTTTACATTTTCACCTGCCTCACCAGTGTCCTTAATTCCCCTTGCTTCAACCTCCTCTGCTGCCTTTTCTCACTTTGCTACTTCTTCGCCATAGCCCCTCCTCTGCTGTGCCTTCACGCGCTGCCCCCCCATCCATATCCTCTCCTTTTTCCCATGCAGATGTGCAATGTAGTCACTATTGCCTCCAGTTAGTCAATTAAGAGATCACATTTCATGGCTATGCTAGGTTGTTGGGGTTTCTTTTCCATACTTAATATTATTTTTCCAGCTCCATGTTGGCACCTACATTTATTTGAAACAAATTGCGGGATAATTTGTTTTTCTAATTTTCAAGACACGAACTCCTGGTTCCAGGGGGGGTCGGCGTTTTGGGCACCCGGTGCCAGCGAGCTGGGACTGCACACAGAGATTTGTGCTGTGTGAGGAAATACTTCATTAGACTTCTATTCCACGAAGACACTCTTGCTTCTTAACGCCTATGATTTTAATTAAAACCTGGAAAGTGAAGAATCCTCGGGTTGTATTAATGTTTTCATTTCCATTAGGACAGCAGAGTTTATAAACACGAGCTGGGTTTATAAATTAGACCTTGTACGAATATTAAGTGCACAGTGCAGCAAAGGCAGCCGAAAACTGGAGTGGAGCTGGCCCCATCTGTCTCTTTCCTTGGCTTGCTCTCGCTTTCCAGTGTCCTCCTCTTGGCACAGGCTTTTCTGAGCTGTTCAAGGGTTCCCCCTTGGAGACTAAGCTAATGGCTTCTTCCATTTCTTTCTGTGGATGCTCTCCTCACTTAGCAAAGCAGGAAGAGAAGCAGATGCTTCAATCAGGGGCTTGCAAAACAACCTGAGAAGGTGACTTTGGGTGTAGGGATTTTGTGATGAGTAATGTGAAAAGGGAAAGAGATTCCCTTGACCCAATTCTCATGTGTGCGCATACACAGAGATACACACAGAGACAGTCATATCTAAATATGCATCCCACTTGCAGTCATCCACACCCAGAGTGTGCATTATGTGTCACTGAGCGTGCAGGGGAATGTGTCAGAAGATGCAGTCTCCTCCAGAGATGATGTGGCAGCTGCATACAGCTGTGCGCAGGCTGCACTGGGGGAGTGCAGGCAGGCATTGCCTAGCAGGCGCAGCCTGGCACAAGCACCAATGCAGGGGACCGCGGACCCCGTACAGCCTGACTGTACGCAGCTGTGCAAACTGCACACAGGCCATCAGCGTGACACCAGTGACGACAGCAAGCACTTGTGTGCTGCGTTCTGCTCAAGGACAGCAGAACAGTTTGCAAAGGCAATCATCATCCACAATTTTATGCGAGGGAAAGCGAAGCATGGATAGATGAAGTGCCCAGATTCACATAGCCGCCGGCAGCAGAGCTGGGAGTAAAACCTGAATCTCATGTGTGGGGATTCTGAGCTCCCATTCCCAGTTCCCACAGCGAACAATTCCCAGTCCTGCCTGTAGTCGTGTAACGTCCTTGGAAATGACAGTACTTTTTTCCTTACCTGTGTAATAGTAAGGAATGGCTATGTTTATTTGCATCTCTGGCCTTTGGCTGTGGTATCTGAAGGCTGGCTCAAGACTCTCTTGTGGTGGCCATCAGTAAGGGCAGCTCAGGGGCGCATACACCATGTGCAGTGCAGCATCACACAAGGATGCTATCTGAGCTAATCAGGTCAGGCAATGTGTGGTGTAGAGGTATCCTCAGCTGCCTACACCCTGTTCATATTTGATTTTTGGAGGATGGGTGCACAACTTCCATGCAAAAGTTTGGCTTTTCTTGAGCGTGCAGGACGGACCCTGGGTTAAGACCATGTAGTCCCTCAAAGAATCTGCAGCAAAGAGTTTGAAGGTAATTTGTATGGGAACCTGTGTGTTGGTGTAAACATCTTTGCTCTGTAGTCTAAACCATGTGAGGGGAGTAGGCCATCCTTTCAGACCTTGCTGATGTTGGTTTAACACCATAACTGCTGAACTGGTTTGCAGGGTAGCAGCTGTGATTCACAAACAGCTCCGTTTCCATCAACCACTGAGGTGGTACAGGGGGTGGGAGGAAGGTGGGAAAAGAGCCTCTGGGCATGCCAGCCTCTCCCCATCTCCCACACAGCATGACTGGATGTTTTGACACGAGGGTGATGTTCAGGAGAAAGGAGGGAGGCGTGCTCATTTTCAGCCTCTGTCTCCTTGAGCTCAGTAGAGCTGTTATTGAGATATCCTTCCAGCAGCTTAAATAGAAACGTCTGGTGACAAAGTGAAAACAAATGGGGAAGCTGGTGAGACTGGCTGGTGGGGGTTCCCTTCCCCAGTGCTGCCAGCCCCCAAGGGAGAGGAGAGGCTTCCTGGTACTTCCAGCCCTGATAATACATATGAGTCACTGGAAGGGGTGGAGGAGGATGGGGTAGCTTCCTGGGCCATTTTTCAGACTCTTATGACACCGCTGAACTCATCAGAGGCCATTATTTAGGCTGCCTGACAACATGGGCTCTCACCCTCTGTTGAAACTTGGAGGCTTCTGGGCCACCACATCCCTGTGGAAAGAGGGGAGAGCTGAGGTCCCTCAGTCAGGGTGAAGCCAGGAGCTCCCCTCTGGAAATTCCTGGTAACACAGCAGCTCCTCTACTGCCCCTTCTGCCACCACTTCGATTCAAGGGCACACCAACAGTGGTTCAGAAGTGTTGACTGCTTTTTTGGAACCCTTTTTTCTTTCTCTCCGTCCCCTTGCTGGTACTTTCGTTCGATATGTTTCTTCAGGAAGGTGCAGGTCATCTCATTTACAAAATCAGGGTGTTTGCATCTTGTCTAATCTCTGCTTCTCATCCCCATGTGGGGATGCTACCCACCAGCAATGAAATAGCCAGGCAAAAGTCCTGCCCACTCCAGCGCCTGCTTAGGGAGTCAGTAAGTCAACAGCATGGCATAACCCCTCGGGCTGAGCGAGCAGCGCTTGGTGTGAGGGATATCGGGGGGTCTGAAAACCCTCTGAGAACATGACACGTGGGTTTCTTCCAACAGTACTGCTCCAAGGGGCTCTTGCAGGGACCTCCTGTTTTCAATGAGTGGGTGTACGCGGAGGGGAAGAGGGGATGGGGGCTGAGTAGAAATGCCGTGGTAACGCCGCACATTAATGGCAACACTTCTCCAAGAAATTTCTCTTGAGAGTTCCTCATTATGCAAACAAGTCTGGCAAATGATAATGTCTCCTGTACTTCCATGGATTAATGTATGTAAATGGAAGAGCTGCTGCTCATTCCCAAAAGCAACATTCAGTTCCCCACACCGGAGCCAGCCAGCACCTGGACCAAGGGCAGTGCATCTCAGGGTACGTGCAGACTGCAGCTTTCACCCTTCTTTCGCACCAGTTGGCCCTTGCATTTTCTAAAATCACTTGGCTAAATGTATCCTTCCTTCAAACATGCAGCCACACTGAGTACAGCATCGTGGCCCTCTGTGTACGTGGGATCAGTACGTCACCTGCATCCTGCCCAGGGCAGTGTCACAGGTCCTGGTGATCTGGTGGAGAAACTAGCAGAGTAGATCCTGGTGGTTGGGCATTTGATCCAGGCAATATATTGCTCCACAACATTACAAGAACGCAGGGGTCAGGTGGGGGTGGTAGTTTACTTGTTAGTCACAGGCATTAATCTGATGTGTGAAAGGAGCCACTTGTCATCTGAAGGGTATTTTATTACCTTTGTGAAATGAATTTGGCGTATTTTAAGTCGTCTTATTTACCTTTCAGTAACGTGGTTAACAGAGGCAAAAATAAACACAGAAAAGTCAGGTTGCTTTACAGAGGGTGGTTTTTTTTTTTTTAAAGTAATCTAGGTCAGGTCAATCTGAGTTAGCTGAGCCTGGGGCTGACATCACCAAGTTTATCTTGTGGTAAAACCAAAGTATGCTATCAGTGCGATGTTTTTCCACTTGAGATAACTTCTGACAGTTGCCATGAGGTTAAAAACACACATTTTTTTTCTCTCTATTTTCTTTCTTTCTTTCTTTCTTTCTTTCTTTCTTTCTTTCTTTCTTTCTTTCTTTCTTTCTTTCTTTCTTTCTTTCTTTCTTTCTTTCTTTCTTTCTTTCTTTCTTTCTTTCTTTCTTTCTTTCTTTCTTTCTTTCTTTCTTTCTTCCTTCCTTCCTTCCTTCCTTCCTTCCTTCCTTCCTTCCTTCCTTCCTTCCTTCCTTCCTTCCTTCCTTCCTTCCTTCCTTCCTTCCTTCCTTCCTTCCTTTCTTCCTTTCTTTCTTTCTGTCTTTCTTTCTGTCTTTCTTTCTGTCTGTCTTTCTGTCTTTCTGTCTGTCTTCCTGTCTGTCTTCCTGTCTGTCTGTCTTTCTTCCTGTCTTTCTTTCTTCCTGTCTGTCTGTCTGTCTTTCTGTCTTTCTTTCTGTCTTGTCTGTCTGTCTGTCTTTTTGAGATCAGACTCTGCCTATGACTGATTCCCTTGAAACACGCATGTGTAGCAGAGACCCATCAGGACTGGCAGTGCCCAGCGCCCTCAGCAGCAGCAAGGCAGGGCAGTGCTGGCTACCAACGTCCACAGCTTACCTGCTGCGTGGCAAGCAGAAGCCTTGCCTCTTTGAGGTGCTCTGACTGCCATCTTCCCTCAGCACCAAATAACTGCAAATGAATTAAGTGATTCCTGACTGCTAAAACTGGTGTGTGCAGCTGAGCACATCTAGGCTAAAGATCATTTGCTTGAAACGCAAGTGAACTGCTTTGCCAAGCTCCCAGAGACAGCAAAAAGTAAAGTAGGTTTGGAATTCTTCAGTGAAAAAAAAAATTTCCCAAATTCCACCCCCCCCCACTTATCAGGAAAATGGAAGTGGAGGCATTTGAGTTGGGTTTTGACCCAAGCAAAAACATACTTGTTTTTTGTAGGCTTGAACTTTTTCATTTCTAATTAGTTCCAAAAAACATGAAGCTCATTTCTTTTCCTTTATTAGGTTGGGGGGGGTTGTTATTTTTGCCCTCTTCTCTGAACGGTTCAACTTGGAGAAGAAAGCAAAATGCTGCATGATAGTGGCTGCTTTCTGACAAAGCAGAGTTAAATCATGAGAGATCTGATCTACGCAGCACAGCCTGCAGCAAAGAATGGAGGCGTTTAACTTTCCTCTGGCTTTTCTAAGACAAAAGCATCTTAATGCTAAAACAGCTTGAAATTAAGCAGTTCAGGGCATTTCAAGAAAAAAGACCGAAACATTGGATGATAGGAATATTAAAAATCTGTCTTTCTTTCCCACCCACCCAGAAGGAAAATGTTATAAAATTTCTGTGAATAATTTTGAAATTTGTGCTGTAAGAATTAGGTCCAAAATCAGTGTCATTATGAATTCAGATGAGAGCTGACTTGTTAGGGAAACACTCTGCTAAAATGAGGTTTGGTCCAAAGCGTGCCAAATGGCATGCTTGCAGAAGGTGGTGGTTGTTGCTCTCAGCCTTGAAGGAGGCACAGCCTGGGATATCGACGGTGAGCCCTTTGCAACCTGCTTGCCCCTTTCTTGACAGCCCTGAGGAAGAGCGAACAGTGATGGTCTCATTTAGGGGCTGCGTTGTCTATTTTGACCTGTGCAGAGAAGAAAAATGTATTGCCTTGTATCCTGAGAACCTTGCAGAAATGGATGTTTTGCATCTCAATGTCAGTTTCTGTTCTGCTTTGGATACAAGCTATGGATTTCTGCTAACTCGGGGGGGGCGGGAAATGCTGCTGGATTTAGAAACCCCTAACCTGCTTTTTTTCTCACGGGATTGTGAAAGCGCTCTGAGATTGCAATTCTTCTCCAGCTCTGAAGAATCCCGTTGATATATGCTCCACATTATGATCATATATAAAGACTGATAAGGCATCTTTGAAAGAAAATCAGAGGGGAACGTGTTGCCGCGCGTGCGAAAGTAGCAGAAGTGTGAATGTCACGTTGAAACCTTACATTTTGATATATCGCCGTAACAAAGGGGGTGAGGGGTCTGTCTGTGTAAAGAATACCAGAAAATCTACTGCCTTAATGATTTTTTAAAGAGAATATAAATCAAAATTGAGAAACTTGGAAGTCTTTTACACCTGCTTAGTAGATTCTGTGTGCATTGCATGTCTGCTGCTGTAAAACCCTACCGTACTCTGTCTTTGAAAGTTGACTGGGAACTAATAGCACCTTATCAGGGTTTTGCATGCTATAGCCCTAAGGTTTACCTTTGTAGTGCCTTTTGAAAAAAAGTCCTGCAAGTACAGAGCTCCGATCCTTGGTCCTCACTCCAGCAAAGGGTGAAAAGGAGATGTGAGAAAGGGAAGTAATAAGATTATACCTAATTGCCTTAGCATCCACTTAACTATTTTACATATGTGTCTTAGAACAAATGTTTGTGGAGTGTCTAGACTGGCGTTTACAAACCTGTTAGCTAACTCCAGCTAATTGGGGAGCAATTAAAGTGAGTTAAAACGCTAGGAAGTCGAGACAAAGCCAGAGCGCGCCTTCCCCTGTGCACCTCCTCCTCTCTCTGCCTTTATCCCGCTAGGGAAAACGGCGGAGAGGCTTGAACTGCAGCGTAAGGAGGCTTGCTGCTCCCTGCGAGGGAAGGGAAAAGCAGCACAGGACAGGCCGGGAGCTCTCCCAGCAGTGCGCTTCGTCAAGCACTGTGCGCTTGGTGGTCCCCGTGTTAACGGCATGGAAACCTGCGGCTCCGGGACCGCCGCCTCCTTTAGATTGGATATTAGGAAAAATTTCTTTACTGAAAGAGCGGTCAGGCATTGGAACAGGCTGCCCAGGGAAGTAAGTGGTGGAGTCAACACCCCTGGAGGTGTTCAAAAAACGTGTAGATATTGCACTTCGGGATATGGTTTAGCAGTCATAGTGGTGCTGGGTTGATGGTTGGACTTGATGATCTTAGAGGTCTTTTCCAACCTTAACGACTCTATGATTCTACGATTCTGTTCCTCTCCCTCTGCCATTCCCCTCCCTCTGCCAGACAGTCAGCTCCACCTCAGCTCCTTCTCCAGCCAGGGCCTTCTGCAGGCTCCTGCCCTCCTCTTGCTTTTGCCTGTGCCTGCACTGCGCCTGCGAGCATCGTGTACAGCCTTTCTACCTGCCACCCCTCCGTGCCCCTTTCTAATTGCAGTTAATTTTCCTCCTGCAAGGGTCAAGCTGGTGGAAGGAAACTACTCTCATAGTTACACTCCGATTATGCTCCTCACTGTGCTAAGTAACGCTGCCGCCCCGGTGATGGCGGCTGCGCCTTTGCCCTGCTGCTGCAGGGTCCAGTCGGGGCCCCGGGGGCCGGGCAGAACAGCAGCCCCGCTCCGAGAAGGGCCGAGAGGGAGCGCCGGGGGCAGAGCCCTTGACGGGGGTCACCGGGGAGCCAGGCCCAGCACTGTGACGCCCATGGCCAAGGCGGGTGGGCAGCCGTGGCTGTCAGAAGCCCCCGTGGGCTCTGGCAGTGCTGGGCGTCGTGTCCCGCTGGCACCCGAGGCGGGAGGGCTGCAGGCGGCAGAGCCAGGCGAGCCCCCCGCAGAGCTGCTTTCCTGGCAGCCTCCCATGTGCCTGGAGGTGCCCCTCAGCCTGCCCGCCCTGCGACCTTCAGAGACCTCCCGGCAGCGTCTGCGGGGTGAAGTAGGTACTTGCCGGGGTTTCAGGAGGGCTGCTGTGCCACGAGGAAGCACCGGCCTGGAGGGAGATTGGGAATTACCAGCTTGCAGCCTCCCGCTCGGATCTGTCGTGAATGTTGCCTTCAGAGGAGGTTTCCCAGTGGGAAAATAAAGGGAAATTGCCCACGCTGAGCAGCAGCTGCTGCTGTTTTAGCAGCGCTGTGCGTGGCTTCCCTGGTCCTCCTCCGCTGCTGTGGAACCACTTCTTTCTTTGGTGGATGAATACTTCAGAGATTATGCCTCGAAAGTAGAGTTTGGGCTAGGATCTGGGCTTTGCTGGAGTGCCAGCACGCTTGGCAGACCCACTAAACCATGATGTAGTGCATCGAGTACCTCGGGAAGCTTTTTAAAGATGGGTGTCTGCGGAGCTGTGGTGCACGTGTGTTGCAGGTGTGTGTGTCTCTCCTGGGGGAAGCACTCGTGTGCAGGCTCTTGGCTTTCTCTTTCTTTTGCCTTCGGTATTTCCTAACTCCTTCACATTGCAAAGCACAGCCAGTGCTTGTTCTTCCACAGCAGGGTAGGAGCAAGTCCCCAAATAATCCTGTGCCTTCCTAGGAGGCAGATAGGTACCCAGTGCCTTCCTGGGACTGTGGGCAGTAAAAACTCTCTCAAGGGCAGAGGGAGAGGAGACAAATCTTATGTGGAAAGGATTTATGAGCATAGACACAAACCTTGCTTGTTCTCTTTCTTTCTCTCTCTCTGCCCTATTGCACACGCACGTCTGCAAGTTAAACCCATGAGCTAATTGCAAAGCCACACACGCTCATCTTTATATATATAAATAATAATAAAAAAGCCATTCATTATGTACCCTGGAGTCTAACCTGCATTGCATCCAGCATTCATTTGCCTGGGAATCAATCCAATATTAGAATAGCAAAGATGAAAGGTTGGAAGAGATCTCAGGAGTCCATTTTCTTCCTTGCAGACAGGATCAAAAATACCAATTGCAAACTCATGATCTGCTTCAAATAGTCATACATGTGCAGAACAGGGTCAGGTCTGCCAGGCAAATTAATGCACCTTTTCTGTAAATGTATATTTTTTCTCCAAAAGTTTCCTAGGAAGATTTAATTGTGAGACAGTAAGAGATGTAAGTTTCTGATATGACAGGACAGGACTGGAAGCTAATAATCATGAAGATTTTCTCATTTGGAAAGCGAGACTAGCAGTCCCCTGCTGGGGCATGCAGTATTCACTTCTAGGTCCGATATTATCATATTCCGATTAAAGCTTCTGTATGCATAAAAATGTTAAAACATTTTGGAAATATTTTAATGTTCCAACGTATTTTAGCATTCCAAAACTTATGACATTTTGGAAATGTTTTACGTGCATTCATTTTGAGTCTTTCTCTCCTCAGTATGTCCTTTGCAGAATTTTTGAAGTCCATACAATTTTTCGGAATCCCATTAACAAATAATTTTATCGAGGTCTCTCTGAAGTTAGAGGGGACCCTCTCACCAACTTGACAGTTTTTGTCAAAGATTCTGGGATTTTTATGATGGAAGATGTTGGTAATAACTGGGAATTATTAGGAAGGCATGAAAAGCAGGACTTTATTTCTGCATTTGAGAGTTGCCTGAGAGAAATCTGCTTATTGTCAGGAGAGCCTTGGTAGTGCCTGTTGCAGGTACAGTCATTCTCAAGGCAATATCAGCCGTCAAACTGTCTGTTGCGATCTAGTAGGAAGCATGTCTGGGATTACACTCTTGTCATGGGTTGCAGGCATCCAGTGTGTTCACCTGTGCTGCTGATGTATTTTAAATTCACTACTCTAGGATGCTTATGGTTTAAAGCGTTTGTCAGCTCTAACAGAGGCAGCTTTGAAAACTAAACTGGTTTCCTGGGAAAGAAATGTATTTTATTCTAGTCAAATAAAAGTTTTGCATTCGGTATTACAAAATTGGAAATGTAGTTACTAAAACAGTGGAACCGTATGTCGCATCTGTCTGTAGTTTTACCTGTCACTGGTGGAATTTTTTGGCACGTTGTACTCAAACCAGACCTCACCTTGCAGAGGTAATCTTCCAGGGCAGAAGTGGTGCCATTTCTCTGTGTTCCCCTTTTGTACGGATCATCCAAACTGAGTTTGGGACCTGTTCATAACTGACTTTCCTGGGCTCACATATATCTTTTTCCTCCTTCTTCAGCATTTTTACAGGAGCTGGACGTATTACTTTTAGAATCTCGCAAAATGATTTTTAGTTTTTAACTTTTCGTGTTGTCTTTTAAAATGCATCAGCCCTGTGTTTGTCTGATTACTTTCATTGTGCATACCCTCAGTGAGAAGGAAGTTAATTGCATGGGCACTTTCTTAGGCATCTATTTACTTGATGGCTGGTGTATGTTTGCCATGTTTGTTACAGTTTCTCTAAGCCCTGTCAGAAGAATTACAAATGAAATGGTATTTGTCACTCAGAGGTGGAATTGTGTTGCACAGCTTCTGTACAGTGCATATATGATTCATCTGGCAGCTGGAATACTTCAGATTTCCCCATGTTAGCATTTTAGGAGGGCATTCGGGAAGGGCAGAAGGATTGGTCATAGGTCCACATACGGAAGAAAATGATGTTCTGCCGCTAAGTGAAAAGTTTCTTTGAAATTTATTTGGAACGAGAAATTTGTAGTTTATGTGTTCGCTTCCAAAACGTCCTCTGAAAAACTTCTCGCTGTACTCCTTGAGTCTCTCTAGAAAATATTTTAAGTGCATTTTAGTTTTAAAAACTAGAAATACTTATCTGTATGTCATGGGGCCTGAATAGGTGAGGTCATCTGCTCAAGTCACTGGGAATCCACCTTGTGTCCCAGGGAGGGCGAGAGGAATGATGAAGCAGGAGCATTTTACAGGTGGTGCTGCTACCCCCGCAGGGTCTGAGCATATGTAGTGGTGTCTTGCAAGACTTGTAGTGACTGTCATTACAGCTCTTGTTTTTCAAATGTGCTCGCTCCCAGCACAAGGAGCTCTGTTTTGGAAACCTGAATGCTGGGTTTCTTGCCTGAGATCTCAGCTCTTTTGAAAAAATCTGTGTTCAGTTGTGAATTCTGCCCTGTCCGAGAAAGCCAGCCAAATGTCTGCACCTGCTCCAGATGCTAAACCTGGAGTAACCCTGTTTCAGCGTAAGCTTTTTACTTTGCAGAGAGCAGAGGGGTTTCCTTTTCCGTGCCGCAGGCATCATGCGAAGGGGGGTGGTGTGCTGGAAACCCCTTCCTTTCCTTTCTGGAGCCGTTCCAGTGCCCCAGCATGGTTTTACGGGTGCTGTGCTGTAGGAGGCGTTGCCTTTTGCACCACAAGCGCGAGCCAGCTAGTTTGCGCCCTAGTCTGGTGTCGGCTGTGGGCTATGGGCCTCCTCCTCTGACACTGTTTCCTGCTACACCTTGCTTCTTATCTCTACTGCCACGGTTTAGCAACATAGAAATGCCCTTGCATATAGCTAATGCAGCATCAGGTGAATGGACGGGGGGAGACTTGCCACATACCTCCAGAAGTGAAGCGTAATCATCCCCGGTGCCTTCGCTCACTGACGCTAACAATGTGATCTGAAAGGAAGGCTGGTTCCCTGCCCGAACAGAGCCAAGGCAGTGAGATGCCTCGTTGTTTCTGGGGATGGGGCGGTGAGCTCTGTCTGTGCATCTTCACACTGGGGTCCCCTGGGGACATGTGTATGCTATCATTACTGAATCGTTCAGTGTGTTGTTGAGCACATGGGACTGTCAAACTTCTGAGTTAAATCTACTCATAACCATTGCAAAGCCATTTTGATGCCTATGACAGTTAAAACCTCTTACGGTGAAATCATTTATTGCAGCCTAACATTTCACTACCACAAGAGTAGGTGCTTCTAGTAATCCCCGAGAAAGATCAAATTGAATTGTAAAAGGTGTTTCTCATTGTGGCGATGGCTAAGTGCTTAACCATGTGAGGGTCCAGGGGAGCACTGAGCCTCCATTTCGGGAAGGACACCATCTGGAGACTCCACAAGAGGAAATCAGCAGAGGCTCAGAAAATCACAGAAAGGGAAGTGGCCTCACAGAGCAGTAGTTCTGTTCACTAGGAGGCATGCATATGTACAAGCAGGCATGTTTACAGGGATCTAATCTTGCGGTTGTTTTGCATGTCAATGCAAAGGCACAAGAGATAAGGCATCTTGCATTTTCTTGGTGAAAATTATGTATGGGGTGTCAAACTCTCAGCTAAGTAGTCCTTCACCCCAAGCCTTTATTTTGTTTTTCTTGGTGTTGTTTCTTCCTCAGTTAGATGCGTTTTGACTGAACCAAGGTATTCTTCTCTTCCCTTGGTATTTATACCTTTTATGCAGTCATGCAGTCATTCATATTCCCACCACTGAACTGTTAGAAAACAAAAGGCATGAGTGTCCTTTCAGCTAGTACCATTTTGAGACCTGAATATCTTCATTAAAAAGGTTGTGAAAAATGCTCTGGTGTTCTGCTCTCATCCTGTGATTTATGTTCAAAGTCCAGATTGCCTAGATCCCATACAGCTAAGCATGGGACATGCACTGAGGAATACCTGGGGATTGGTGCCTGGACTGGCCCCTGGAATTGGTCCCCACTTGGCAGAGGCTGTTGTAACCACACACAGGCAAAGAGGAGGATGGGAATGTACAGTCAGAGTGCTTTTGCTTGGAAAGTGTCGGAGAGCGTGGTTTCCCCATGGACAAAATTCCATTTTCTGAGCAGCTCTAATCACAGACCTGCCTGATAACCCAGGTCACTGCTACAGGAGCTTGTGTCTGTCCTGCTGCTCCTTATACTGTAGAGGAATATAGAGTTACAAATGGCACTACCTTGATACAGGATTTGCGTCGCAAAACAGCTTTCAGTTGAGCCGGAAAGTTGTCAGATTCTTGGAGAAAAAGCCCTTAGCTCAGCACTTTCCAAACTTTTCTTCTTGATGCCCCATTTTCAGGGGCAGTGATCTTTCCTCCAAGATTTCAGACTTTTTTGTTGGAGTCAAGACCCCTATTTTGAGATCTGCTGCTTTGGCTTCTTACGTTGGTGGGGTCATCCCCAGTGATGTCGACGAGTAAATCCCTCATGGGCTGCGTCATAAGCTTATCTATTTAATCAGGTGGAAAGAAAAGCTTTAACCCATGCCACGGCTGGGTTAAACCCATGCAGTTAGACAGGTACGCTGTGGGATGGTCGCTGTCACCGTTCAGCACTGGCAGCACTACATGGCATGGCAGCAGATGGACCAGCAGTCTCGTTTACTTTTCGTGACTTTCGTATGTCTGTGAGGAAAGGATGGTACATGGACTAGTGTTTTGGGTGAGAGAGCAACTTTTCATGGTGAGATGGCTAGAAGTAACCTGGTGAGGGGATCTCATTCATCCCACTGCCCAAAGACCGGATCGGCTGTACTGAGGTGTTTCCTGACATGTTTATCTAGCCGACTCTAAAACACCTTCCAACGGTGGGATCTCTGCATCCCAAGGCAGTCTTTTCTGGTGCTTAAATGTCCTTACCACTAGATCTCAGAGGTGAATTCTAACCTTAATCTCCCTTTCTGCAATTTAACCCGCACTTTCCTTGCTGTATTCACCATGGATATGCAGAACAAACTGTTCTCACTCTTTACTTTCCCCTGCAACTTGTAAAGTTTTTGTTTGTCTTCTCTAAAGTAAACAGCCCCAGTGCATTCAAGCTCCCTTAGAAATGGCGCTTTCTCCACTTCTGGTTATTATCACTGGCTTCATCACTTTTCTCTCCAGCAGGTCCACACTGAAAGGTGGACACAGTACTCCAGCTGACTCCCACCAGTGTTAGCTAAACCAGATTAGTTTCTGTGCTTTGTTAATTGTCCCCTTGTATACTTACGTGGCATTTGCTTTTTGCTTACTACCAAGGCAATGGTGATTCATGTTGAGCTTTTGGTCTGCTGTTGCCTTTTCTACTGTAACCTCCTTTTCTGGCAGGCTGCTAACTTCCTGGTGGTTCATCCTGTGTCAGTGAAGGCTGTTATTCCTACCAAAGTGCAATACCTTGCACATGCCCATACAGTATTTTATTCTACTTTTTAACATTTCATGTTGTAAATATGGTGACATAATTTTGAATTCTATACCTATCTTCCGTGTGCACACATTCTCAGCTTGCTGTCATCTGTAAATTCAATAAACAGACTTTATCTTAGTCATTAAAGAAAATATTGAATATTGCCAGGCTGTGAACAGATCCCTGCAGAAACCCCGCTGGTGTATCCTTGCATTTTGACAGTGAACCATCAGTAACTACTTTCTGAGTACTGTTTTCCAACAGGTTTTGTAGTCATCATATAGTGCATTCATCTAGACCATATTTTCTGAGCTTGCCTGTAGGAAAGTCGGGAGAAAGGGTGTCAGAAAGCTTACTAAAGTCAAGATGTATGGCTGAACTGCTTCTCTGCTGCCCACAAGACCTGTTACCCTTTCGCTGAAGAAGATTAGATTGGTTTGGCATGACTTTCCTTGACAAGTGCATGTTGCCTGTTACTCATCTCCTTGTTGTCTTGCAGGTGCTTAAAAGTAGTCTGGTTATTTGTCCTAGTCAGTTCCAGGGAACCAGAACTAAGCTCTCTGCTTTTTAATCCCCCAGTCCTCCCATTTTTCAAAATGCATGCCACATTTGTCCATCTTTTTTCTTTTGCGGAGCCAGGCTTAGCTCCTTGATTTTCTTGATTTTCCAGGTGCTTGTGGGTGAAGGCTGAGGCAAAAATGTCAAGTCCAGGCATGCTTAGTTGAAGAATTTTGCACCTAAATAAGGTGATCAGCTATACCACCACACCCCACCAGCACTGTGGCCTTGCCTTTGTTCTGGAGAAGCAATATTATAAATCTGTATCAGAAATGGGATGTCTCAGGAATTTACCGGCAGTGGAAATAAGATAAATCATGCATTATTGGGTGTACAGAGCAGTGGATGTGCATGAGAAGCACTGTACTGGCCAAATTAGAAGGGCTATAAACCAGTTAATCTGTGTTTACCCTTCAGCTCTGCCTAGCGCTGACCCAAAGAAGGACAAAGAAGGGAATCTTAATGGTATTTCAGTGCCACTGTTTGGAGTTAAAGTAGATCAGACAAGTACCTCCTGGTGTGTGTGTGAAGAACTAACTGTGCAACTGGCGCGAGCCTTTTTGTGTAGCTATTCCTAGGCAAAAAGGCTTTGACTGAGCCTTGGGGCTTGTTTTTGGAAGATTTAAAAGTGTCTAGGGAGGTTCCTTTCACTTATATTCATGGGCAGTCTTAATTTTGCTTAAAAACAGCAAAGTAAGGACAATTCAGGGTAGATTAAGAAATGCAAAAGCAAAAGACTGATAGAGGAGCTTGGAAGCAGAGAACAGCGGAGGTATTGGGGGGGGGCAAAATGTATGGCGTGAGCATAGGCAGAGTGAATAAGAGAGCATGCAGGTGAATGGAGTGAGGAAGAGGACGAAAAAGGTGGGTGGAAGAAACTGAAAAGCAGAAAGACACTAAAGGTAATTGTGCATTGGTGGATTTCAAGGTTTTCAAGGACAATCTAAACAGAAGAAAACACAGAGGCTGGGATGGAGGGGTGAGGAACGAGAAAAGATGGGGAGCTAGCAGAGCATCAAAACTACCTGGAAAGTCTTTGGTTAGTGGCAGAATATGTGCACTTCATGGGGTATTTATGGCCTGTAGTTCCTGTGTAAGCAGGGTGCTGCTCAGCATATAAGCTCATAATGAGGAGCAAGATGCAGCTTGCATGGTAAAGGTGACACTGTCTAGGACATGAGTGTAACCAGCACGTGTTCCTTTAGCAGAGCAGGAGGAGGCAGATATTCCTTTAGCAGAGGTATTGCTTTTTGATTCCAGCATCATGTGTGCTGTCATCTGTCTAGCCAAGAGCTAGCCAGCACCTGTGTGGACCAAAACAGTGTTTTATGTCATTCTCAGGTCCATTTATAATACAGACACCAAGCAGAAGCATGAGGACTCTGAGCTGTGTGAGGCTGGGACCATTGCACTGAGCTGGAAGGCAGTGTGCTCTCAGCACTGAAACGGGGCAGGAGAAAGGCCCTGGCTGGCGTTGAGGTGCAGTTGAGTTTATGGTGGGACACAATCAATAGGAACAAAGCTGGATGACAGATAGAGAGCCTGAGAATGGTTATCGTTGCAGTATGAAACCGTGTTGCATTGATTCATGACGCTTGGGGATTAATCTGCCTTCACGTACACCTGGCTTTTAAAAGTGCTCTATTTACACTTTTTACAACCTGAAATACAGTCAAGTGAACTAGATTTTTCTCCAAGCTGAGAGACATCCAGCTTTGGAATTTGGTTCAGCAAGCTAGAGAACAACAGCCGGCCAGCTGCAAACTCCTGATTTTCACTCCGGTGCTCCCCTTGATATCTGCAAAGTTGTTGGTCCGTGCCTTTTGGCAGGAGCTTATCACTTGCCCTTCTCAGCTCTCAGTTCTGGTGGTCTGGCAGAGTGATGGGGGAGGCACCACAACCCAAAATGCAGGGAGAAAGACAAATCAAAATGTGACAAAGGGGCTACAATCATTTGCAAGGAAGGTGTAATGGGAATTCATTCTGACTAGACCATCCCAACCAGTGTACAGCCGGGGAGGAAGAGAAGCAGGCAGAGAAGGAGGCAGGTGGGATCTTTGGGGAAGGTGGGAATTCTAATGGGATGAAATAGGACAGAAGTGTGCACTATAAAATAGAAGAGCAAAATATTACTTCAGAGGGCTTTGTCCCAAGGACTTCTGATCATATCTCTACATGAGCAGGTGGAGAAGAGAGTTAGGAGTGATACAGGCCACTATTTTTTGAGGGGAAAAAAAAGAGTGTTTTCGCTAAAGAAGGAGTATGGGCAGAAACAGATACTGCCTTAAGGGTCGTTTGTCATCAGCAGAGGCAAACACAGTGCTATGGACTCCCATGGTCCTGCCAGTTCTGCTGCTGGAGACAGCCAGGTGCAAGCAGCCTGCATAAAAGGGAGAGGTGGGGCAGAGGAACTGGCCTTTTTCTCTGCTCTCACACTTTATCCTGAAATGTGCAGGACCTTGTCAAGAAATCAGATGGGCATCGCACAGTGTAGACAAGCATTTCATTTCAGGCTTTCTGGTGTTATGCAAACGCCATGGAGCTGGGAAGCCACCTTACCAGACCTGCAGAGTCAGACCTGAGAAGGGATAAAGCTGGTCCTCTAGGTGACTGACAGACAGTGGTGAAGCCTGATAGGAGTCTAGGAGCCTGCACCTAAGCCTGAACCAAGGGATTACTGTGCAGCTGCTCTGCCTTGCCCAGGGAAAGGTTAAGTTGCCTGGTGTGGGCTGTCACGGGCTGATGGTTTGACGATGCCTGCTTATAGATCCCAGGACTTGGCCAGGCCCCACCACTTTACCTTTCACTCTTAGTAAATCATGAAATGAAATGGAGTTTTCTTCCGAGTGACAGGTAAATCTTGGCCACTCTCCGGCTGCTGTACCGGTATTGCTTAATTCTGTAATCCCTTTGCCCTCCATTCCTTGGTGCAGCGAGCGCATGCTGGGAAGCATTGGAGTGACAAGCGATTTCTCTGTGCCTGACACCTCGGCTGGGAGACTTGATTAAATGAAAATATCTTTGCATTCGTTTTTTTCAGGAGCAGAGAATAAAATGCAGCCAGGAATCAGCTGGGGCTGGGAAACATTTCGGAGTTTCCTTGCTCTGCTGCCTGCCCTGTCTCTCCGGCCAGCACCCTTGCTGTGTAGTTTTATGGGGAGATGAGGATTCACGTCGCTATTTCCAGCTTTACTCTGGCAGACTTTAAGCTGTTTTCTTCCTGGTGTAGTGTCTCTACAGCGTTCCTTACAGTGCTGCCTCCTGCCAGAATTAGAGACGTGGGTAATCCCATCCACTCTCAAGGTGAGGAGTTGGCTGCTTCCACCCACAGCTGCCAGCTGCCGGCCCGGGGAGCTGGAGCAGCTGGAGCTTCCCAGAGCAAGAAGGCCGTAGATCATTCCCTCCAGCATCTTTCACCCTGCCTTGAGTGACATTACTGCAGCTCTGGGGACTGTTATTAGTATTCAGTTGTACACTTTTAAGCAAAACCTGAGAAAGGAATTAATCTGTCAATAGGAATGAATATACTGGACAGTGATTTATGCAGATCCTGTACTCAGAGTGACTGTGTTAGTTTCAACTGCATCTCCCGGGCTTGTTCCCAGACCCAATACACAAACTTGCATTTAAAGTAACATTACAACTGGCTGATCATTTGTTCAACAGCTAGGTCCATGCAAGCACTGCTATGCCCAGGAGTCAACGCTGAGGAGAAATGCATGCGTCTGTCACTTTTTACAAGGCTCAAACAGTAAGAGACACAGAGGACTCTGATTAGTTATCCAGGGCACATATACTGGACTCTGGAATCCTGCACATGTAGCAGCCTTAGCATATGCTTGTAACTGCACAAGCACTGCGTCTTGTCACAGGGTACATGTGTGGAAAAGTATGTGCAGCTGCGTAAATGTAGCGGTGCATCTGCGGGAGTAGGAGGCTGTGCTCCTCCTGCGTGGCAGGCGCAACTGTAAAATCCTGGCATCCAGCACGTGTATAGTTAAGAATATAACAGAGAACTGTTCATTTGGGTGCACGGGGTCATGAGAGCACAAAGAATCAGAATGGTAGGGGTTGGAAGTGACCTCTGTGGAGCATCCAGTCCAACCTCCCCCTGCCAAAGCAGGGTCACCTAGAACAGGTTGCACAGGACCTCGTCCAGGCGTCCACACATTACGGCAACAGCCTGTTCAGATTGGAAAAACATGTTTGTGGGTCAGGAGACTTACGCTGCATTTCTCACTGTTCTTCTTATTTGTTGTGACGCTTCAGGCAAGCCACTTCACAAATCTGTATCTTTCTTGTGGTTTCTACACTGAAGGCAGTCGCAGTGCTACCAATTCTGGAATTTTTTGTCGTGTGTCTCAATGATAATTTGTGCTTTACCAGATGCCCCTGCTTCTGAAAGTAAATTGTTCTAAACCTTTTGCGGTTTTGGTGGCAGAGCAAGGCTTGAATATATGGCTTGCATCCACCCTTGAGGCTCATAAAATGACAAAAAGAAGGGGGAAAATGAACTTTTCTTACTGTTTAGAAATCCTTTCTATTTTCTAGAAAACTGATTAATGATGTTTGCATGACTCAGGGTTGGGAATGTTTATTGGAGTACTGACAGGATTCTTCAGCCTCGTGTAGGTGGGACATCACACTGTGCATTGCGCCAGGGAAAGGTGTTACAGTTTCGCAGGCCGTGGCGTCGTACCAGGAGGTTGTCATGGGGATGCGCATACAGTAGTGTTCCCAGGTCCACAGTGAAGGCACACAGCTCAAAACCTATGAACGTATATGTATTTACATAGAGCAAAGCACTTAGAAACTGAGAGGTTCAGGCACAAAATGTGTTCAAATAAACGGCCCGTGAATTGAATAGGAATCACAGAGAAGCAAGAGAAAAGTACACTGAGACATGGTTGTGCTGTTGCGTATACTTTCAGGTGTGACCAGGGTTGGGAAGAGAGGTGAAGTCCTCTAATTACAAGAGCAGCATATCTCCATCTCAATGTATACAAATGTGAATTGCTCCCCCCGCGTCAGAGCATCCCCTGCGACGTGCGGAGCAGCACGGTTGCAGTGGCAGCAGCACTGCCAAGACTCCTGATTGAGTTCCACAGTAGCTGGGGGGAGTTTGACAGGAAAGAAACGAAACAGAAAACAAGACTGAGCTTCTGAAGTCACGGTTCATTTCAGTTTTCATTATAAAATAAGAATGCAATGGAAAGGAGACCACTCTATAATTGGCATGATTTAAAATCTTGGGATAGGTGCAGCGCCTGTGCTTGTGTTGCTTGCATGCTTGGCATTGACAGTGCTGACTGTCCATGGCTGCTGGGCCGCAAGCGCTATTGCGACACGCACGCAACCATCCCTCCTGCTCCATCCTCCTGCCTTCCTCTCACTTTCTGCTACACAGTGCAAGCCCATGCATTTGCTACCTGGACTCTTTTCCCACCCACTTCGCAGAGGGGAAGAGAGAGGCCTCGGCTATTACCCAGAGTTTCTGATCTCCCAGACTGGCTGTATTCTGCAGCAAGCTTCTCTTAAAATTTTTGAGATTATTACTGTTGTATATTTTATACACACGCACATACGCACACATGCACACACATATATATATGATTTTATATATATATATATATTCTTCAGTCTCCCTCTGCAGCTGAGAGATGCACCCGGGATTTATCTCTATAATGAGAAAAGGGAGATAGGGAGAAGTAAGGGCATTTTTCTCTGACTTGGATTGTAAGTCATTTTGATATTCATTGTAAAAGATGCTTTTCAAATATTTAAATGTATGTGCGCTCACATATCAGTTCTTCGGGATGGATTGTGTGCGACAGAATCAGTTTTATATCCCTTGCGCTGTGTGATGTTCTCCTGTATCCGTTCCTTTCGGTAACTTCATCTGGGAGAGATGGGAAGATGAGGAGCTCTGTCGTCATCTCTGTTTGGGATGGACTAAGGCTGGAGAAGAATTACGTTTGCCCTTGGCCAGAGCTCTCACCTTTTGTAGCACTACGGTTTCTAGCGGTTGGAGTGGGCTTAAAGTAGCTGAGCCCTCCCAAAGAAAACGCTCTTACATCCTCATGGGAAAGGCTGAGCTGGTATTTTGCTTGATAATTAGCTCAATGTGCTCGGTAATTAGCTCAGACACAGGGCCTTTGAGCTGAGGCAGGAGAAGTGTACGAGTTTAGAGGTATCAGTGACACCTGTCCAGGTCTACCCTAGTGTGAAAATCTCTTCTTGTGGCTTGAGGGGGTGGAGAAGACAGGGAGGAGTGGGTACTCTTGCTCCATCTTCGCACGGCTGGCCACGCCGTGTGCAGAGTCTTCCTCCCCCTTCGTCCTTGGAAGGTCTGCTCACTGTCAGGTGTGCCGTCCCGCCATCTGCTCCCAGCCCCGAGCAGCTGGTGCGGTAGCCGCGGACGCTGGCAGGAGCGGCCTTCCAGCAGCGTGAATGACAGCACGCGCCGCTGCTTCCTTGGCACGGAGAGCCGCGCTTGTAGCTGGGAATTGGGGGCTTGTAAACCTGCTGGCTCGAAGGCGGGGGGAGAGGCTCTCGGCACCGCTCCGGGGGCCTGGGAGTCTGCCTGAGCTCCCGCCGACGCCGTCGCACCTGCCTGAGTCCTGGCCGGCCGCAGGCGGAGGGAGCCCATGCCCATGGCGGGGTGCCGAGGCCTGGGGGTGGTGAGAGTGCTCCCTCCTCTTCGCCTCTCCTGCGTTTGAGCAGAGGGGGAAGCGGTCCCAGCTGCCATTGGCAGCCGTCATGGCTCTGCCCGAGGCACAGTCATGAGAAAGAGGGGAGTTGGGGGCCAAGTTGGAGAGGGGGGGAATTGTTTCCAAATATCAGCTCTCACTGGTTTGTGGGAGAGGAAGATAAAGAGCAAGTGGAGCACGGAGGGAAGCGGGGTAGGCGGGAGGAGGAGAGGTTTGGTGGAAGGGTCCCAGCTGCCTTGCACATCTGCTTTCGAGACAAGAAGTGCCTGATGCCCTGTTACCTGCAGGGCTTGGTAAGGCAGATCATGATCTGTCCCTGGCTCACTGCTGGAGCCTCCAAACCTGAACAGCTCAACAAAACAGTACTGCAGCCCAACAGGGAGCAGGGGGAAAGGGAAGGCACAGACCTTTTGCACCAACCAAAGGGGGACAAGAAGTTTCCTGTCACAAAAAAGAAGCGTTTTTCTCCAGGAACCCTAAATATGGGGCGTCAGGAAGCACTGTCAAATTATTCTGATTCTTTAAAGAGGAGCTTGCACCAAGGCCACTGTATGAGTCTGATTCTCTGTCAGGACTCTGGTAAAGGGTCAGATGTCTGCCTGCTCCTCAAACTTCTCCATAGGTCAGTTGTTTAAAGCCAGGAATTTTTCTGATGTCCCATAGCAATATACTAAATCCAGAAAAAGACTGAGGAATCATTTCTGGAGTTTTTCTGACTGATATGATGAAAATAGGCTGTAAATTTCAAAGTTTGGTGTATGTTGTGACCTCTCTGTGTCTGGGAACCACAAGCGTGAAAGTTGGATCAATGTATCAAATGATGCACCGTAGAATTTCAGACGCATTTGCATGTAGAGTTCAGACTCATCCTGAAGGTTACTGGGAGTTCCTCTCTTAGCTGGAGAGGTATAACTTGTCCTGTGAGCTGCGTGTGCCAATCCTTATGCATTCTACAAACAAGCAGGCTTGGATGAATTACTCTGATTTTATACCATGGCCAAAACAGATTGTGGGTTACATTCTTCGTCCTGGTGTTCGAAAGCTGTTGTTTTTCTGGTTTGCTGTCCCTAAGGCAGAATCATCAACGAGCATAAAAGAGGTGTAAACCTCCTACCCTTTGTAAGTAGTTAGTTATTGTACCAAAGAGAGGTGGCAGTGCTTAGGAAGGGTGGAAGGTGTGAGCTTTGAACTCCTGTTGCAGAAGAGGAGTTGGATCTTGAGAGCTGCATATCCTAGGTGAGGAGTCCAGCTACTCACTTAACTTTTTGTCCCTTTATGTCCAAAAATTTCATTGTGGGAATCCGCCTGTTGAAAGTTCAGGGTAAGCTGATAACAATGAAAAATTTTGGCTTTTTTGTATAAGTTGGCATGTTCCCACTCTGTTTCATCTAGTCACTCCCAGGCACTTTTGCGACTTAAATCTATGCTATTCCTGCTTTTGAGCTCTGTTTAAAAGCCTCTTTGAAGGTCAAAGCTGGAACCCTGGCCCCCACTAATTCCTCCCAGTTGGTCCTCCTTGCTTCAAGAGCACCTTGAAAATGCAGCTGAAAAGGTGTGGAACACGTTCTTTGCCCTATTCTCTGCCCTCCAAAGAGGGGTCTTCACTTTCCAGAGTTGAGAGTTGCTCTTGCCCCTTAGTTGTACGACTGTTCATCAGTGCAGAAGATCTGAAAGGATTGACAAATAGATTAATACCTGGCAGCTATGGCTGAAACTAGATACCTCTGAATGGGCAATCATTTATCACTAAATTACTTTCTCTAAGCCAGGTAATTTCTGATCAACATGCACAAAAACAAAGCCACAGCAGTGATGTGATGTTAACCAGAGGCCATTCCGATTCCCTGGGTTGGTGCGGGAATGAATGCAAAGAGAATTGTCACTTGAAAGGTTTATGAAGCTTAATGAAAAGTGACATTTCAGGATGCTGAGGAGGGAGGGGTCCACAAGGCTAGGTCTAGTTTGTCTGGGCATGAGTGCCACATGTGGAGAAGATGTGTGACAGGAATAATTGCCACTTAGGAGTGAAAGGTACTGGCAGAGCCGGTGCTGGGACAGGGTGGGAGACCATCATCTACAGAACAGGGACTGAAGTGCATGAACTGTGTGGTAGCCTTGCTTTTTGTGGAAACAAAGTAGCCACATATCATGAGTTTTTACTGTAAAAATGGTGATGAGACGTGAAGCGTGCCTGAAGCAGAACAACAGAGCGTGATATGTTTGGAAATGTCGGCTGTCTAAAGCTCAGCACAGGGATTCAAATCCAAAAGTTTTGACCTGGCATGACTTGATGTCGTTTCTCTGTCTGTAGCAGACCAGACTAAGAGCCCGGTCCAAGCCTTGTCGAAATCTGGGGCATTCAGTTCCA
>NW_027448914.1:0-24664 GCF_030867145.1 Opisthocomus hoazin
CAAGAGCAGCTTGCTTTAAGCAAAAGCTAGACCCTGTTTTCTACCATGTTCATTCAAAGCATCCGATGGCTGATCTGTTCCTGGGATGCTGGGTGCCGCTTCCCGGAGCCGGACAGGCCCTGGGTTAGCGATGCGGGTTCCTGAGACGGGCTGACCCCCGAGGGGTCCTCAACACCACGGTCTTTGAAGGAAGTTGTTTGGAGAGAGAGATGATGGAAAGGGGGTGGGTTACGAAACATCAGCTGCTTTTTTTATAGTTCTAAGACAGAGGATCAAAGATATGCTAAAAATAGGGATAAAAATCAAAAATATGCCAAAATACTGAACGTGTGGCAAGCAACGGTCTGTTTGCAGACTGCTTCTGCAGTATCTTCACCTGCACCAGCAAACCCTTTTCTGCCAGCCAGGAGTATTTCCCCATCAGAGACTGCCAACCGCACCGATTTGCTGACGCGATCTAAAATACACAGAATAGTAAATGGAGAAAGACAAACATCTTCAGATTTGAATTTTATCTTCCAGGGGAAAAAAGCCCAGTATATTAAATAGTATATTGAGCAATGAAAGTAATTCTATATGGGATTTAACAGCCAAAATAGCCTCACTTGAGAAGGAAAAGGACCAAGATCTCTACACGGAAGAGACTTTCGTACAGACGCCGTACTGACACGTGATTAGCATTTCTCATTGTATGAATTACAGTTGTGTCAAAAATGAGAAGGGTGGGAAAAATCCTAGACTCTAGTTATGATTATCATACTTCGACAGTATGATAAACAGGTACTTCGGGATTGCCGTTTCCTCGCTGTGCTCTGCAGCACCTTACAAACAGCACGTCAGACACCACTAATGCAAATTAAGCTAAAACGCACTCGTTTGGTGGATTGAGACCTTTTCTGCTGTTTTGCTTTTTGAAAAGAATTTTTTTCCTCAGAGCATTACAGTTTTCAACAACCAAAAAAACCAAGCTCAACAAAAAATGACAAAATACAGCAGAAGGATTAAAGAGCAGCAGATCAAGGGAAGAACGAGTTGGTAACTTGGACGGTTGGCAGGCTAAGGGACTGGCAAATTTAAAATGCATGTCCACTGACGCAATCTTTTTTGAAGATTTTGCTCCAAATATCACCAAGACAAGATGAAAAAAAATACAGACAGGGAGGTGACCTGGAAGAAAGGCAGGATGAAGCCTGCGGGTGACATAGCAGCCAAGGACTGCCCTCATCGAGAGAAAGGACCCAGGCGACGGAGCCCTGAACAAAAGCACCGGCTGCGACGGGCCACGGAAACCGGTGAGGAAGACTTCAGTACGACACGGGAGGCAGCGGGGAGGCAACGAAGGGGTCTCTGAGGAACGGGCCGTGGGTTTCACGCCAGACGACAGAGGGGAAGCTGACAGACTGCAGGTACAGGACGGGGAGAAGCCGCCCCGAGCTCGGGCGACAGCGAAGTAGGACCAGCTGCCAGGTATCTACACTACAGGTCCATCGCTCCGGTTAAAGCCACAAATTATTGGAAAGCTCATTTGAATCAGAAGGCCGTTTTATTTGCTGCCTGAACTTCCAGAGTCCGTACAAATCCCCACGGACGCTCCGAGGCACCACTTGACAGCATTTGCCACAGAACGTCAACAGCGTAAACAAATCTGAACTGTCCTCAGCCTTCACATTCGCGACAAAGAGCTGCGTTGTCCCACCATGGCTGAGGTCACAGACCCTCACGCTGCGTGTCGCCGCCTTACACAAGCTATTTTCTAACACACTCATGGCACGGACTTCGTGCTGGTAAGGACAGATGACACTCACACGTCAGCGGTTCACCCGTTTTTGCAGGCCTGCTGGAACCATCAGCAGATCGTAAGAACGAGTTTAAGGTTCTAGCTACGCTGTCCTTTCCAGCTTCTCAGGTTGCTGATGGATTTTGTTCTGGTTTGGGTTAGTTTGGGGGTAGGGAGTGCTGTGGGAGAAGGGTTTCCGGAGCAAAATGAATCTTTTTTATTTATTTTAACTTGAGGGGAGATAGAATTCAGTAGTGTCTGCTTCTCAGGAGTCATTCAGTTACAAAATGTATGTGGGTTTATAAGCTGCGGTTATCTAATTAATTCACTGTATATTCATATATAGTCTATATTAATGTTAAAGTACTTAATTTCTACTGGAACCGAATAACCCGGAGCCCTCTGAAGTTATGATAATTAATCACACTGCTCCAGGCAAGGCGCACACGTTCTACACCATAACCTAAAAATAAGTAAGGACAGATTTCCTTAAACTCTCCGTATATAATGAATTCTGAAGGTCTCTGTCTGAAGCAAACGGACATTTCCATTCCAAAAGAGTAATCAAAGCCAAAAGGCGATGGTGGAAGCTTTGATTAAAACTCAGCTAAGTTCAGGCCACTTATGGTAAGATGGCTAATAAGGAGACAACCGTGGACTTCCAGGAGGGCTCATTATGTGCCCTCGCCATTCGCCAGCACTAACTTCTACACCACTTTTTTCATAGAACCACAGAAGGGTTCGGGTGGGAAGGGACCTTTAAAGCACACCTGGTCCAACCCCCTGCCACAGGCAGGGACATCTTCAACCAGATCAGGCTGCTCAGAGCCCCCTCCAGCCTGGCCTGGAATGTTTCCACAGATGGGGCATCAGCCACCACTCTGGGCAACCTGTGCCAGTGCCTCACCACCCTCACTGCAGAAACCTTCCTCCTTATATCCAGTCCAAATTTCCCCTCTTTCAGTTTTAAACCACTACACCTTGTCCTGCTTTGGCAGGAGGGTTGGACTAGATGACCCACAGAGGTCCCTTCCAACCCCTACTATTCTGTGATTCTGTGATTCTGTCCTATTGCAGCAGGCCCTGGGAAAAAGTCTGTCCCCATCCTTCTTACAAGCCCCCTTTAAGCACTAAAAGGCCACTAAGGTCACCCCCAAGCCTTCTCTTCTCCAGGCTGGAGAGCCCCAACACGTAGGAGATATCCCCGTCCCTGCCTGCCAACCGCCCCGCGGCAGTGCCCCAACAGCCCTCTGCACCACACGGCCCCCAGCACCCTCCCAGTCACGGCCCCACGCAGCCCCAGCTCCTCCAGACCCCACAGCACGCCAAGCACTCCCCAAAGGGCCTCAGGCAAGGACCTTGCATCCATCCCGGTAAGCATCACTGTCACGTAGAGTGGCTCCTGTCTTCTCCTGCAGCTCACAATTACCTCCACAATCAACCCGCGCCTCACCCACCCGCCCTGCCCAGGCTGCCCACCAAGCTTCTCCGAGGACCTCTCCTTCCCAAGGCTGGCGTGAAACACTCAGACGCTCGTCTCAGCTGAGCAGGGCTAGTGACACCAAGAGTCGAAGGTCACCTTCTTATTTTAACATTCCCTTTGTTCCCTTTCTGGGAGAAATCTGCATGGAGCTTCTAAATAAATAAATTTTCCTTTTTATTTTTTTTGCGTGTGTTTGTGTAGTCTAGGAAAATAGCAGCTTTATAAGGAACATCTGAATGCAGCTAGAACATTCTGATTTTCTGAGAGAAACCACCACATGATAAGACCTACTACAAACCAAACACGCTTACATGTGAAGGAGAATCACTGCAGAAATCCAACTCAGACACCCAACACCAAATGCATCATTTCATATTTGACTACCTCCGATGATCTTCCGGGCTTGTAGAGACGTGGTGTCTGAAAAAGTGCCACTAGTCAGATATACTTATGAAATGTTTCTGGAAGTGATGTATACTTCTACAGCAACACTCCGCAGGGGTGTTGTATGAATGAGAAACACCACACTTCACAGGCAGTAACATTTAGAGAAAACACCACCACACAAGATAAGGCACTCGAATGCTCCAGGCAACGGAGCAGAACAGGCAGAAGACATCCCAGGTCCAAAGCCAGCCCTCTCCTGCTCCCAGGAAGCCGTGCCCAACGTGCCGGTTGGGTCAACCACTGGTCACCAAAGCGTTCTGCAGAGGGAACGGCACCAGCAGCCATGCCTCACGCTCCAGTTGGGTCAAGCACTGGTCACCAAAAGGGTTCTGCAGAAGGAAGGGCACCCGCAGCCGTGCCTCACGCTCCGGGTGGGTCAACCACTGGTCACCAAAAGGGTTCTGCAGAAGGAACGGCACCGGCAGTCACACCTCACGCTCCGGTTGGGTCAACCACTGGTCACCAAAGCGTTCTGGAGAAGGAAGGGTGCCCACAGCCGTGTCTTACACTCCAGTTCAGTCAACCACTGGTCACCAAAGCGTTCTGCAGAAGGAAGGGCACCTGCAGCCGTGCCTCACACTCCGGTTGGGTCAACCACTGGTCACCCAAAGCGTTCTGCAGAAGGAAGGGCACCGACAGTCATGCCTCACGCTCCGGTTGGGTCAACCACTGGTCACCAAAGCATTCGGCAGAAGGAACGGTGCGTGCAGCAACACTGTCTCCAGCCCAGCGAGGCAGAACAGTGCCCGCAGTGGGTGGGTCTGGATTTCACAGCAGCCAAACGGGTCACTCCTTTGCCAGTGCATCAGTAACACCACGATATATGGTTAACTGGGCCATGAATTATTAGCAGAAGCTGTGTTTTAGCAATTAAAGCTAGGTAATTCATTCCTAAAGTCAATATCCGTACCGTTACCACGCTGCACAAGGACCCCAAGCCCTTTTGGCAACGCAGAGGCGTGCACAGAGGACACGGAGCAGAGCGGGCGCGACTGCGCGGCACAGCGTGCACCACGTCTGGACGCCACGCGTGGGTGAGAGCAGAGCGGTTACTCAGCCCTTCCTCCACACTCCAGAGGAGGATTCTCCCCCGCAGCTTATTGTGAAGTACATGGTCCGGTACTGTTGTCAGCGATGCAATGTTTAAGATGTTGGATTTTATTTAACTCTTAATTAACAAAAATAATATATGAGGAGTTTGATTTACAAGGAGCGCCCCGCTCACAAATTGCTAAAATAAGCTGAATAATGGTATGGAATAGCATTTAATAATTTGCTACCCAGTTACACTGCATTAGTAATCTCATTAACAGTTGGCAGCAACGCTGCAATATATCACAACAATCTGGGGAGGGCACCAGGGCTCCCACAAGGCAAGGGAAAAGAACAACCAGGTTAATGCTCTGCTCGTATACACTAAGGAGATTATTTCATGGAGCAAGTCAGCCCCAAAACCTCCAGCATCACGTAGACAACAGCACATTTAGCACACAGTACCTACTCTCACAAAATCCATGTGCCCTGATCAAAAGAAAAAAAAAATGCCCAAAACTATGTTCTGAAATTTGATGTAGGTAATTTAAGTCTGCAATTTTCTATTTAAATATAAATACAGAAGAGATCCACTGCCTTCAGTGGAAACCAGGGGAAGAAGCTGGAAGATAGGTGCTTTCCAAACTAGATAATATTTTTAGGTGCTGAAGTATCTCATTAAAAACTTCACCCAGGCACCCTCAGTTCCATCCAGGAACGTACAGAAACCAGGGTCCTGGCATCTGAACAGGACTGGATGAACGCGGACACAGAGGAGCAGAGTCTGGGACAACGCTACGAACACTGTAACTGAACTGGAGCCCTGCAAACAGACCATGCACAAAGATGGATGGTAACGGCGCTACAAGAACAGGGCTTGTTCCTACATGTTTTTGAGTGATAATTAAAAAAAAATTTTAGTACTTGTTTTCACCTGTGTGGAGTTTTGCTTTGACTTAAACTGTCCATAACTACTAACTGTTGAAGTTGACTAGCGGCTTTGAGGCTGTAAAAGCAAATAAATGGAACTTGCTTAAGTTCTTCTCTCTTCTGCCTGCAAGATCTCCAAGCAGCCTTCAGCTCTAGCTGCTCTGCCAAAGCCTTGGGGAGAGGAGCTCGTTCCGCACAGCACTGCGCTGGCCGCGAAGCCGCAGGAGCATCGCCCTTCCGAAGGGCCGCATACGGCGAGGCCGAAGGCTGCGGGGCAGCAGCCGGCACGACGCAGGGCCGGGCAAAGCCCCGGGGCACCGCGGCGGCACCGAACCCACGGGCCACCCCCCTGCCCCGCTCGCCTCGCCACGAGCCAGCACCGCTTCGGTGGGAGCTCTGCCCTGTGACTCAGGGGTGAAGGTTGGCCTCCTGCTTCATTATAAAGAAGGAAAAAAAAAATATATTTAAAAAAAAAAAAAAATCAAGCTTTAAAATAAAATCCAAGCTCGTAAGTGGGGAATCAATTCAGCGACCCACTCGCCTTCGGATGGGCAGCTCAGAGTCGGGAGCGCATCTGTTGGAGCCGTTTCTGTGCACGCTTCAATACAGCGCTGTTATCTAAACCAGGTTGTTTTTTTTTACAGACCACACCAGCAGCTGGGTTTTGTACCTCTCTAGCCAGTACATGACTGGTTAATTCCCAATATTTATGTTTCTTGGAAACAAAGATTCACAAGGAATGTGTAGCTGGAAAAAGCTGAGGTAAGAAGAAAAAAAAAAGCGACCACAAAACCACCTCCAGCAGTCCAGCTCATCCTCCAGCGGGCGGTGGCAGAGGTCCCAGACGATATCAACAGCAGTGAACAGCAGACACTGCCCTGATTGCAAACCACGCACATCTGATGAGAGGGAAATCAAACCTTAACAGAAGAAAAATATCTCGTGAAACTAAAGGATGTTTTCTGCTAAACTTGTAGTCTTTAGAGAAGAGCGCTTTAATTTAAGCCTACTTTAGAATTACTTCTCTGGAGATATTCAAGACTGAAGAAGAGAAGGCTGAGAGGGGACCTAATATATACTTACAAATATCTGCAGGGTGGGTGTCAGAAGGATGGGGCCAGACTCTTTCCAGTGGTGCCCAGCGACAGGACAAGGGGCAATGGGCACAAACTGAAGCAGAGGAAGCTCCAGCTGAACCCGAGGAAGAACTTCTTCCCTCTGAGGGTGACGGAGCCCTGGCCCAGGCTGCCCAGGGAGGCTGTGGAGTCTCCTTCTCTGGAGATATTCAAGTCCCACCTGGACAAGGTCCTCTACAGCCTGCTTCGGCAGGAGGGTTGGACTAGATGACCCACAGAGGTCCCTGCCAACCCCGACCATCCTGTGATTCTGAGAAGTCACCCACCTTAGGGCAGCCTTTGGCGACGCAGCCAAGCCACTGGCAAAAGCCCAGCGATGGCACACTGCTGGCATTCGTGCCACGTTTGGCCCTGGCACAGACCTGGGCTGGTAACAGCCACCACCAACCCCAAAGCCTTCTAAAATTCACTTGACATCCGCTCCTTAAAGCCGTAAATTTGAACTGGATGCATTTGATGGCCAAGACGGGGCTCTAGATCCACTGTTACCTCCACAAACTGCCCAAGCACGGGTGTATTTTCTTTCCATTCTTCCACCCTCCGACTCAAATTTACAAGGAGAGGGAGAAAGGGACCGAGACCTGAGCCCAGGTCCTCTCTCCCATGGCCATCGGTGTGCAGGATTTCATATTTTATTTTCAATTTTGCAGTTCTCCCCAACTCACAGGTGGAAAACAGAAACCCCAAAAGCCTGTTGTCTGCATGCCCGAATTATTTCGGTGTCCTAGCTAAAGGAGTTCCTCACTGCAGTGGATATATTATATATATGGGTTATATATATTAAAAAATGAGTTTCAAGCACCTGACTTGGAAAAGACTGAACAAAAACATTCTATCATTGGTCAAGAATCATCTTTTCTGTCTTTTATTACTACACTCTGATGCACTGGGCTACGTTTTGCCTGGGCTGAAACTCTCTCCTTTCTAAGACACCAGCTCGAGTCCAACCAAAAGGTGATGCAGGAGTTCAGTTGTACCACGGACTGCTGATCCCAAGCCACTTCACTCATGAGTGGTTAAAATCAAACTTGCTTGTTTCGCTTTATTTTCTTTCATTTTTGTGGTGCATTAAGCTCAGCTGATGTTTTTTTTGTTTTTTGACTGCAAGCAAAACTTTGAGCCTTCCTTTTGGTTAAGAAGATAAAAAAAGCCGAGATAATTGCATCGCTGTTCCCCTGACCAATTTAAGCACCAAATATCGAGTCTCGTGGTGCAAAGTCAAACTGACAGCGCTGCACAGCAGGATCATAACGCTCTCTGATTTAAAAATAAACCCTCTTAGTCCCTTTCCCCTGTTTTATACCCTCTCAGGTCCAGATCTCACTAACAACGCGGCGTTTCACAAACAAGAAATTCCAGGTAACTGCCCTGCATCCGTAAGGCATCGCAGAACACCTCTGGTGAGAATTACATATTTTGTCTAAAAATCTTAACACACATAGCAAGAACTAAATAGAAGAACATCCACAAATAAAAAAAAAAAATATGCATCTGTTTAAAGGCTTTATAAAATCACTCCCCTGATGCAAAGGTCACATTTGAAACGTCTCCGGCAACATGGCCCCAGCCCAGTTCTGCGGCGATATTTACTGCTTCACCCCACCAGCACCTCTCTCTCCCAGCTAAACTGGAACACCTCACCAATGGCAGAGAAAATCCATGTGCCATCGTACACCCTCTTCAAAAGCAGGGATAAATGATATAGATATACATATTTATCAACTCAGCACATTTTGGGAGGGGGAAAAAAAAGAGAAGGAGCAAAGGACTACATTTTAAGGCTTTTTCACTATTTAATATTTACAGAAGGAAGAGTCTATTTGTCTCCAACGGTGCCACAAGGTACTGACGATGCATTTAGATTTAGGCATTATGTAGCAACATTAAATGCCTTTTTCTTATGCGAAGCTATATAAAAGTCAATATATTACACCCTTGGAGTTTGATGGGGTACCTTAAAATCGGTAAGAGGAAGAGGAGCCGCAACTTTTAAGCCTTGTTTTGCTGCTGCCCCATCACTGTAGCCGACACTTCCCCGCTGCCACCCAGCAAGCCTTTCCCCAGAAAATACAACGCCCTAGGAGCATCCAGACACGGGAACACTGCAAACAGGTTATGTTGACAACTGAATCGTGTGTGCAACGCTGGAAGCGCCTACTAACGAATTCCACATTATAATAGAAAAGCTTAAAAAAAGCATGACATCCACATGAATGCCAAATTAATTCATTACGATCAGCGCTACCACAACGAGCCCCAAATTAATCCATCACCGCCGCGTCCACAAAGCGCTGCCCGCTCGTTCTACTCGCTGACGGCAAACACCAGGATGCCCGCCCTCAGCGGGCACAACGCAGGCGGTCGCGGGTACGGCTGACCACGGGTACGCGGCCGGCTCGCTCGCAAGGAATCCTTTCCCCCGTGCCCGGTTTCGAACATGGACTTCACATTTTAACCACAGACTCCGAGCGCGGGTCAGTCTCTGCCCGCCGAGGAGCGAGGCTGCCCTCACCACATGGCACCCGCTCAGCTCCCCACTACGAAAGGAACCACTAAAGAAGCTCCAGTTCCTCAAATCTGAGGATTTCATTCATTTTCTCAAGGTTTTCTGTTCTTGCAGGATAAGAACGAATACCAAGTATATCTTCAAAACCTCTTCAGTATCTGCCCTGAACAGCTTCTTGCATCAGATGCGTTCAGACCGTTGGGCCTTTTCACTGGGTTCTTTCGAGGCACCGCAACTCAAGTGTCTTTGATAAAATGGAAGTCTGAGAAATTATTTGTCACCATTGTAAAACTTCCACGAACAGCTGAGGCAGGACTGCAAACCTTGAAGCTTCTGCCAGGGATCACTTCCACAATGGCAGCATTTGATTTTGAGCTGAAAGCTCACTGAGCGAGGGTCTCTTGAAGCCTCCTTCATCTCCCACCTTCGGAGGCTCTGCCCTTTGCTCGTGCAGCATCTGCCATTTTTTAGCCTGACCATATGCTCGTAAGAAACTTCCAGGGCTCCGGCTCGCTCGCTGTTCCCGAGAAGGCCACCACTTCTTTGCAAAGGAACTCATTAAGGAAAAAACAAAAAAATCATTTAAAAGCCACCTGTATGGGAGAGATGGAAACCATCTCAGCATCTCATCCC
Source organism: Opisthocomus hoazin (assembly GCF_030867145.1). NCBI lineage: Eukaryota > Metazoa > Chordata > Aves > Opisthocomiformes > Opisthocomidae > Opisthocomus > Opisthocomus hoazin. The sequence goes on from NW_027448914.1 coordinate 9,945, forward strand.
CCTCGCTGGACTTGCGGCCCCCTCGCCCACGCTAAGGGAAACGGCTCCCACAGATGTCAGGGAAAGCAGAGGCTCGCGGGGGGAAGATGCCAAAGGAGAAGTTTCAACTCATTGCTGGAAGTCTCTCTGCCTGCAGATCATCATCCCGATCATCTTTCTAAATTACAAGGACTTTAGAGAACGCTGCCGAGAATTAAACCCGGGAAAGAGTCCACGGCTTTCTGAAAGGTGTTTTTAGCAAATTCTGTGCTTTTTCATCTGATGGGTCATTAAGAAAGAAATCGCCCTTAAAGGTATCCTTTGACATGAAGTTACAGCTTTTAAAACTGCAGCGATGTGAATTTGAGTAAATTGTGTCCCTCCACCAAGCAGCACATACTTGGCCTTGTCTCACTGGAGTATGTTCTACCACTCCCACAAAATACTTGTTCCTGTCCCCTACCTTCACGCTACCGAGTGAAGAGTCAACCACGAGCTCAGGAGCTGGAAATTTTACACCTACCATGTCTAGATGTGGGTTCTTCTCCGAACATCCCACCTCCCCCTTAGCTACTGAATTTTTTAATAGAAGGGGTTTTCCAGCAGAATTTGGGGAAAAATTTTTGTCCTTCCTCCTCCTCTCTCCCTTTGCAGTACGTCGCTAAGCCGGAGAGCCAGAATCCAGACAACGCTCCCCAACCAAACCTGGTGATCTTCAGTGGCAGCAAAGCCAGCGAAGCTTCTGGGCTCAGCAGAGCCGCTGTAACCACCAGCGCATCGCGTCCTTCAGAGGACCCCAAGCGTACCGGCAGCAGCGCTGACACCAAGCAGCGGCCCGCTGCGCGGCCACACCAGCGGAACCGGGTGCTGCTCCGGTTCAGCACATCCTGTTTACAGCCCAGGCTACTTCAAGTCATTCAGCCATGACAACTGCTGTCCTTCCGAATATGTTCATTGTGATATTTTTGGGCTGCATCAAGAGAAGCGTGGCCAGCAGGGCGAGAGAGGTGATTCTGCCCCTCTACTCTGCTCTGGTGAGACCTCACCTGGAGTCCTGCGTCCAGCTCTGGAGCCCTCAGCACAAGAAGGACATGGAGCTGTTGGAGTGGGTCCAAAGGAGGGCTACAAAAATGGTCCGAGGGCTGGAGCACCTCTCCTATGAGGACAGGCTGAGAGAGTTGGGCTTGTTCAGCCTGGAGAAGAGAAGGCTGCGGGGAGACCTGATTGCAGCCTTTCAGTGCTTAAAGGGAGCCGACAGGAAAGATGGGGACAATCTTTTTAGTAGAGACAGCAGTGACAGGACGAGGGGTAATGGTTTTAAACTAAAACAGGGTAGGTTTAGGCTGGATATAAGGAAGAAATTCTTTACAATGAGGGTGGTGAAACACTGGAACGGGTTGCCCAGAGAGGTAGTGGAGGCCCCAGCCCTGGAAACATTCAAGCCCAGGTTGGACAGGGCTCTGAGCAACCTGATCTCGTTAGCGGTGTCCCTGCTCGCTGCGGGGGGGTTGGACTAGATGACCTCTAGGGGTCCCTTCCGACCCAAAACTTTCTATGATTCCATGATTCTATGATTTTTATACAGCTCCAGAACATATTTACAGACCACAGCAGACTCTCAACAACAATGAAACTCATAAGCCATAAATATGGGACAATCATCCCAAACCAACCAGCTACCCTTCAACACATCCTGGCCATGGGACACCAGCTCCACTCAAAACATGTGTGGGAGCGAGCTTCGCAGCTCCAACGGGGCAAGGTGGCTCTCACTCCCGGTTCCGCTACTGGCCAAGGACCTGCTGTCCCACTGGTCAACGCTGGGGCAGTTGGTCTCCGCTCACCCCCAGAGCAGCAGAAACCCCCCAGGGGGGTTCCAACAGCGAAGTCGGCCGGTGGCCTGGACAACACCGGGGCACACTGGTGGTGGACACCAAGGCACCACGGCTGCCAGAGCCAGCCCAGGCAGAGCTTAAACCCACCGCCGAGACCCCCAGGAACATTTCACCACAAGCAAACTCAGGGCCCCTCTTCCACCCAGGTGCCGGCAGCATTTTGGGTATTTCCGACTGCGACGAACCCACGTACAGCATGAGAGCCACAGAGAGGCACAATATGTTTTAATTATACATGTTTACTTTAGAAGAAAGTAAACAAGGAGAGATCAGTTTAATGAAAAGAGACTAACATAATGGAAGCAGCTGGAAGATTTTTTTTTTTGGTATCCCAACTGCTATTTCTTCCATTATTTCAAGTTATTCGTGTCTCCAAATAAAGCAATTTTTATATATGACAAACCTAAACCTGGGTTGGTGTTTTTTTTTTGTATCCCAACTGCTATGTCTTTCATTATTTATTCATGTCCCCAAATAAAGCGATTTTTATATATGACAAATCTAAACCTGTTTTTTTGTACACTAAGCACAGGTACAAATGCAGGAATCTCAGAATTCAAAACTGTGAAGTGTTATGAAGTCAGTATATTTTCCCCACTTAATTTATTCAAGGTTTCTCTTTAACAACAAAAGAATCACTACAAATTTTCAGCGCTAGGGGCAAAAGGACAAACGCAGGAATCTCAGAATTCAAAATTCTGAAGTGTTATGAAGTCAGTATATTTTCCCCACTTAATTTATTCAAGGTTTCTCTCTAAAAAAAAAAAAATCACTACAAATTTTCAGCTCTAGTGGCAAAAGGTTTATTGGTCTTTGTACTTCATCAAAGGTTTTTTATGAAGTCATGTTTGTTCTTTTGAGTAGCAAATAAAACTACTGAAAAGGGCAGGCTGGTTTTTAAAGGAGACAGATATGACCTAAAGGGAACACATTTTACTGTAGTGAAATAAACTGAGGAAACAGTTTGCAGATTAAAAACCCCTTAAAAGGAAGCATCATCTTTGGGAAAAAAAAAAATAAAAAAAAAAATCTTTGCTGAGGAAAACAGCTGGAAACAGGAAGCTTTTGTGCTTTCATCCCGCCTGCTTTGATACCACCGCATCCCAGAAAAAGGCGAGGCGACTGCTGTCAGCTGCGTCTCGTTTCAGCTCCGCCGGACGGGCTGGCAGGAGATGCTCTGTGGATGGCAGGCAAGGCTGACACACATGCACACCTATATCCACATACATAAACACAAATGTGCATTTACAGTCTTCGAAAAACTGATGAAGTACCAAGGAAAATGAATGCAGGTTCGTTGCCTCTTCCAAGCCGCAGGGACCGGCACCTCGTGCGCTGCTGCTCCGCACTCTCAGCATCGCGACGGCTTTGGTGGAGAGCCCAGCCGCTTGCTGCTCCCTCTCCCGCGCTGGGCTGATGGGGCACACGTGCCTCAGCCCCTCAGAATTCAGACCACATGCCACTGGGTGTTTTTCCCAACAGCAGCTCTATAACTCTAAATTGCAAGCTGTCCCTTCGCTGCGCGAAGCCACCGGCCTCTCGATCTTAGCACGCGCGGCTCGGAGGGACCCTCTCGCCAGCAGCCGCGGAGAAGCTGCCTTCCCGGTGTTCTCCTGCACGCCCTCCTCCCAGACCAGCCTTGCAAATGAACTGTTCTTCATGCAGGGCAAGTCAAACATGGCAGGAAAACGTGACACAAAACCTTCCACAGCTACTATAATCTCAGGCAAGGCAGCAGCGTTTTCTTACTCTTTCCAGGCAACCAACCAAGCATTTTCTTCTCTCGTTTTTTTTTTTAATGCTTTCCCTTATGAAAGTGTTTCAATACTCTGCGTGACGTTCCACGAGAAAACAAGAGGTATAGGCACAAGGACTGACAACCTTCAAGTTGAAAGTTTCCATTAATGGAATTAATCATGTTTACACAACTTCCTGCTGTTCACCTGATTTCATATCCTCATATCTTTCATCCGAGCTATTTCCCCTACCAAGAAAGGAACAAAAACTTCCCCAAGGGCACGGGATCTAGTCAATTGTTAGCAGTAAATGCTCTCTCCTGCTGTCTCCCTCTCTGCCAGCCCGTTTCGGATTCTCCTAGCCACAGCCAAAGGTTGCTGCTGCTCCACTGACTATCTGACACCTTCCGATTCCCAGACGCTGTTTTTCTGCTCCCGGTCAGACTATGGCTCGATCGCTGGGCAGAGCGCTGTGAATTGACACACACCATATAGGGTGATGGAGCCCTGGCCCAGGCTGCCCAGGGAGGCTGTGGAGTCTCCTTCTCTGGAGATGTTCAAGATCCACCTGGACATGGTGCTGTGCAGCCTGCTCTGGGTGACCCTTCTTGGGCAGGTGGTTGGACTGGGTGACCCACAGAGGTCCCTGCCAACCCCGACCATTCTGGGATTCTGTGCTATCCGTTTCCCAGCTACCCAGGTGGGTGCAGATGGGAAACAATTCACTGACCGTAGCCTTGATGCTTTCACTCTGGGTCTTCTTGGGAACGAGCACCCAGAGAAGAAACACAATCGTTTCTGAGCCTGCAGAGAGGACAGCCCTAAGCCACACGAGGAACAATGTCTTCTGCACTTGCAGAGAGGGAAGTTCTCCCTGTCATACACCTCCATGGCTCCTAGCGCGAGCCGCGCCATCGTGATGCCAGCAACATTCGTACCTGAACAGCAAATTACCGCAAGGCGACATCCAACCTTCCACAGCTCAAAAGCACTGGGACCTCGAGTTCTGGGTTTGGTCCACTGTGTGCTATATATTCGCTCAAATAAGCAAAGAGCCTACAAATACATAGAGAGACCGTACAAAAATGCACCCACAGATTAAAGTAAACCCAACCGACAGCAAAGCCTAACTCTGCAAGCGCTGCGTAACAAGTCTGCTTCACCAGCGCTGCGTTTTCAGTATTCTCCCCTAAGAACAAGCAATTATGAGGGTGAAGAAAGGTAATGGCTTTAAAACAACACACTAATCCCAATATTAGTGCCTTGGAAAGGGAAAACTGCCAGGAATTTGGAGTAATGCCCAGTTATCTATCTTACCTTCAGTAATAAAACTGTACTATAAACATGAGCAAGAGTTAGGATACATTTTAACCTTGTCTTTTTTTTTAACTGCTCTTTGTAACACAACTGATATTCTACTAGCTTTAAAAAACCCTTCAGAAATTCATCAACATGCCAACATGAAGCCTTTTATTTAGTACATATATTTTAAAAGTCTACTTTATTTCACTCCCATGAATGACTGTTTAATTCTTGAATCACTTTAGCTACCGAAATAAAAATATACTGCGAGAAAACCCAAAACAAGGTTGGCAATGGCAACAGCCTGCTTGCTACCCTGAGACCGAGCCATTTCTGTCTGTGAGCCGTATCTGACAAGACCTGAATCCCAATGTCTACACCCCAGGGACTCATCTGACCCTGGAGAGAGGGTACCTGGCCGCAGACGGTGCCAGTTCCCTGACCCTGGGAGGGAGGAGATGCTCGTACCCTGGCTGGTGGCTCGGGGACCAGGGCTGGGGGCAGCTCTGTACTGGCTGTCCAGCCGGACCAGCCACCAACGACACGGAAGCATCGCACGACGTTTGGTCACCAGATCTAGCTCAAGTTTGAAAAGAACACACAGTCCTGATGATGCTATAGGAAGCCCGAGAACTTGCTCTGAACGTGGGTCATACTAAAGAGCGGGGAGAGAACAGCAAATCAGCCACAGAGCGTACGCAGAGAGAAAACCACACAGGAGAAATTCAGATTAAAATTCCAAGGAAGGAAATACTTAAAACTTTCCTTTTAGCCACTATTTTTTTTTATTCACAAAGGGAAAGTCTCACACAGAGTGCTTGCTCTGTGCAGCTTTCCTCCTCCGCCCGGGCTTCGCCGGAGCCCGGAATGGCAGCGCCGCAGCACTGCCCGTCGGAAGAGGCTCCGGCAGCACCGCACACGACCGGGCACACAGAGCGGGGCACCGGCTCAGCCATGGCACTCCGCACCCCAGCTTCAGCAGCCTCTGCAGAGCGGGGTCCCACCCAGCCCCTGGGACCTGCCTGCGAGGGGGATCCCCACCCGGGCTGAGCCTCCCACCCACCGCTGCCTGCTGGGAGCCCTGCTGCCCTACCCGACCTTCCAAGGAGGCCTCGGTGCCACCGCAGCCACCCCTCAATATCCACAGCTGTTATCTTTTAACAACACTTTTACTGAGAACTTGCACGTCTTCCTTCCAACCCGCACAGGGCCTGGCACCCCCCGAGTGCTGCAGAGAGGAGCTCAGCTCACCTCACCTCATGCTTCAGCTGATTGAACGTCACTTAGAAAGGAGTAAGTGGTGCCCAGCGACAGGACAAGGGGCAACGGGCACAAACTGAAGCAGAGGAAGCTCCAGCTGAAGATGAGGAAGAACTTCTTCCCTCTGAGGGTGATGGAGCCCTGGCCCAGGCTGCCCAGGGAGGCTGTGGAGTCTCCTTCTCTGGAGATATTCCAGACCCGCCTGGACATGGTGCTGTGCAGCCTGCTCTGGGTGACCCTGCTTGGGCAGGGGGTTGGGCTGGGTGACCCACAGAGGTCCCTGCCAACCCCGACCATTCTGTGATTCTGTAATCATGGCACAAATTGACTCCAAGGACGCCCATTACTTTTGCATGCAGGAAACAGTTTTGGCAAACACCTCCCAGGAGCCATGAAAACGTCAGAGACACAGAGTCCGTGTCAGGTCTTTGAGTGGAAACACGTGCACGTGTCAAGCATGTCTCCAAGGATGCGCCGGCACGTTCTACACATTGGGCGTCTGAAGATGAGGAAGAACTTCTTCCCTCTGAGGGTGATGGAGCCCTGGCCCAGGCTGCCCAGGGAGGCTGTGGAGTCTCCTTCTCTGGAGATATTCCAGCCCCGCCTGGCCGCGGTGCTGTGCAGCCTGCTCTGGGTGACCCTGCTTGGGCAGGGGGTTGGGCTGGGTGACCCACAGAGGTCCCTTCCAACCCCAAACATTCTGGGATTCTGTCTCATTTCTTCAGATTTTATTGCTTCACTTTTGGAAACATCAGTGCCAGTGCTCCTCCCATTCAGCACAAACTGTGGATTTAGATTTCCAGCCCTGACAATTCTGTGTCACTTCAATACTTCCTTTTATTTTATAGGAAGCTAGTGACAAATCTTCTATTTCCATCTCCCTGGGTGCCCTCTGTTCTGGTTAACCAAACTGAGCACCAGTGCCAGTCCCCAGATGCACAGGCCAAGCTTCACCCACGTGGGAGCCGAGGGGCTCCGGGCCAGGAGCTCTCAGGGTGCCGCGCTGCGCCCCGAGCCGCTCTCCGCGCGCAGATCAGATGCTGCATCCACACTGCTTAATCTGGGAGATACCATAGCTGATGCACTGCAACATCAAAAGGGCATAAAAAATACTGACCAGCCTTCGATGCCTGTTTTCCTGTTGGCGCCTAAGCTATCGTTCAATAGCTGCAAATCAAATTATAGCAGCAGTTTGTTTACAAGCAACATCACAACTGGAACAATAACAGACCAGTCACAAAAACAACAACAAAAAAATAGGAGTCAACTTGTTCTCCGCCAGCCTGAGGTCTCAAGATGGGCTTGTTCTGCCCCTTGGGAATCCCAGTGCTATAAGCACAATAACAGCAGGACATGCCTCATTTCCTTCAACCGCTCAACATGGCTCTCCCCGAGATGTTTGTAAACTTCCTTCCTCTGCGCATCAGGCTGTCAAACTGTCGTCAGTTCTAGGGACTAATAATATCCTGTTGATGTCTGCACACATCAACTTGAAAAAATCATGTATGTGCCTCTGTGCAGACGCCGAACAGTTGAAGAGAGCAGTCCAGTACCAGACCCACGTAACTCGCTGATCAGCTCCGAGGATCACGCCTGAAGAGAACAAGGGAGCCAAAAATCATGGTGGGCTGCGAATTTCACAAAGCAAGCTCCTAAATAAACTGGTTCAGTCCCAGTACAAACTTAGTCTGGAAGAGGAATGAATATTGACCAACTGTATCACCCAGTCTGCTGCTCTGAAACCCGGCTGGCTCCTTAAGAGCAAGCTTGGGATACGCAGCGCCAGAGGAATTAATTCCTCTGGGATGGGAAAATAGGCTCCAGCTCCCCAAAGGCGATGATGCTAGGTTTTACAGCTTCCGATGAATCCAGGCTTGGAATACCAGCTTGGGAGGAAGCTCACACACCATAGCTTGAAGCCAAACAAAAGCCATTGTGCGGAGAGAAGCATTAACCAGAATTAATATGTTTTAGATTAATTGTTCAAACACTGAGACAGAATTTGAAGGATTTGGATCCGAGAGGGGAAAAAAAACCCACCAAACAAACATTTACTGGAAAATTGAATCAGTAAGATCAGATTGCCCCTCAATTTAGGGGAATTACGACCTCTTCACCCCAAGCCCCACACCAAACAACAGAAGTTATTTTCATTCTCATCTCTTTTGGAAATTGGGTCTGATCCTGATTTTACTTATTCAGGAATTAATCAAGAGCTGCTTCAGGAAGAACAACATGGCCCTGCTTGCTCAGTCTCTCTGAAAACGACGTATTTCAGCCTTCACTTGTGGAATTAGGCATCCGCATAAGTGTCAGCATCTTCACGCTGACTTGTCTACAACCACGTAATAAATAGCCATACACGCTAGGCTCCGACCTGAGGCATTCCAGCGCTCCCATCCCCGCTTTCAACTGAGCATTTAAGGTCCTAAATCACAAGGCCCCTTGCATCTCCACTTCTCCAGCGGATGCCAGAAGATCACTAGGAATCGCAGAATCCCCCCCAGACCTGGCTGAAGCTCAGGCACGCGAGAGCCCCCACAGCCAACGCTCCCAGCGATGCCTGGAGACCACCACCAAGCACGCAGAGACCTCAGAGTAACGACCGTCTGCGGGTCCAAACGCTGCTCTGCCCGAAAACTGTGAGGTGCCTTAGCTCTGCACCCGGGAACAGAGGCCCCGGAGCCAGGGGCTGCCGAGGGACCAGACCCCGCAGGATGCGGCACGGGGGAGCGCGAGCCTCCATCGCCTTCTCCACCAAACACCCACTCCAGCGCAGCACCGCTCTCCCTCATTAAACTTTCACATCCAGATGTCATCTACTCACTCACCAACACAAACAAAAGCCTTCAGAACAAAACCCAGCTATTTACCCATTAATCCTGCAGGCATGAAAGCAAAGAGCAGCAGGAAAATTCTTCTGGCTGTTCAAATACGTTCAACTACTGTGGGTAGAGCGAAGAAATACCCAGACATTGAGATAGTTTCCAGAGAGCAATGAAAGAGTCTGGGGTGTGAAGTTCTGCATGCTTATGCGCGCGTTCCTCCTGGTTCGTATCCCCCCTTCCCCCTCCCGTGTATTATTCATAATTCTGGGATGAATAAATTTTAATCAGCAGGGCAAGCGCCAGACAAGGAGAGCTGCCATGCCAAGAGAACAGCGGGAACTTGTCAGAAAGGGACCCCAGTAATGGACAAGAGCACCCCGAGCCCTCCGATGTGAGGGGCTAGGGACCCAAAGCTGCCTCCCACCCCCCCCAGCTTCCCCGTGCCAGTCAGCCCAACCAGACCTCACCCTACAGCAGCTCTGAGAGCACGCGGATCTTCCAACCTTCATCCAACTTACCCCTACACAACAAGAGGTTTTACACAAGAGAGTAACTGGAGACATGTGAAAACAGCCTGGACTCCCAATCTACAGGTACAGGTGTCCTGGGTTGGTGGCGGTTTGAGTTTTTTCCTTGTTTAAAGGGTTCAGTGACATTTCTTTTTCATCAATTTTCTCAATTTTTCATTAGAATGGGTCTTCCGCATTTTGTATTGTGAAAAGTTTTGCAACGGTGCAGAGTAAATCAACGATTCAGTAAAAACCGAAACCCAGTACAATCTAACATGAACGAGTTCCGCAGCAGAGGGCAGAAAAGGCAGCCATTAGTTTGCTGTGGCAACCTCTATTTATTTTTTATAGGAAATCTGTATAATGGAAAACACTCGCAACCTCTTGGAATTTTCCTATAAATATCTAAGTACTCCCAACTCACTGAGCAGAAAGCAAATACACTCCTCTTTCACTTCTTTCAGGAAATTCTCAGTGACTTCCCGTCACTAAGTCCAGCCGTCACTGTCTCTTCTCTAACACTTTCTACTCGCTGTGCCGCTAATGCGTCTCCCAACCTTCTTTCCAGGACTAAGCAGAAAGTCTTTTCCATCCACCCCTAACCAGTCTCTGCCTTTTAGCACAACGCTTCTTCAGTAGCCAAAGTTGCATTTGCAGTTTTCCTGGGGGGATTTCACACAATCCCAGCATGGTTGGGGTTGGCAGGGCCCTCTGTGGGCCACCCAGCCCAACCCCCTGCCCAAGCAGGGTCACCCACAGCAGGCTGCACAGCACCGCGTCCAGGCGGGGCTGGAATATCTCCAGAGAAGGAGACTCCACAGCCTCCCTGGGCAGCCTGGGCCAGGGCTCTGTCACCCTCAGAGGGAAGAAGTTCTTCCTCGGGTTCAGCTGGAGCTTCCTCTGCTTCAGTTTGTGCCCATTGCCCCTTGTCCTGTCGCTGGGCACCACTGGAAAGAGTCTGGCCCCATCTTCCTGACCCCCACCCTGCAGATATTTATAAGCATTTATTAGGTCCCCTCTCAGCCTTCTCTTCACCAGGCTGAACAAGCCCAGCTCCCTCAGCCTCTCCTCGTAGGAGAGATGCTCCAGTCCCCTCCTCATCCTCGTAGCCCTGCGCTGGACTCTCTCCAGTAGCTTCTCATCTTTCTTGAACTGGGGAGCCCAGCACTGGACACAGCACTGCAGATGAGGCCTCACCAGGGCAGAGTAGAGGGGCAGGAGAACCTCCCTCGCCCTGCTGCCCACACTCCTCCTAATGCACCCCAGGATCCCATTGGCTTTCTTGTCAGCCAGGGCACACTGCTGGCTCATGGTCAAACTGTCCTCCACCAGGACACCCAGGTCCCTCTCCGCAGAGCCGCTCTCCAGCAGGTCCATCCCAGCCTGTACTGGTGCCTGGGGTTGTTCCTCCTCAGGTGCCGGACCCTTCCCTTGCCCTTGTTGAACCTCATCAGGTTCCTCTCTGCCCAACTCTCCAGCCTGTCCAGGTCATGTTATTTTATTTTACCATCATTGAAGTAAACTGTAGTTTAGTCTCATCTAAGGAGATTCATGCAGGTATTGTATTTTCATTCTACGTGGAAGTAAACCCATAGATGCGCATGTAAAAACACAGCCCTCTCAGGACTTACTCCTGCGAGCAAAACATCTTTCTGCTCAGCAACATGAACGAGCTCAAGTGTAGGACACGGTTTGCGTTTATAGGAACACCACCCTTTCTGTACATCCACACTGCTAATGCCCACCATTCCCAGAAGTCCTCCTCACACCCTTTACGCCCATGCTGGTAACACCTACGCCTCCCAGAAGTCCCCATAAACCCGGGTCTTTACCCCTCTTTGTTTCTTGACCACGTACAATATTCTATTTATTCCTACCTGCTTATTACTCCTCTTGATTTGCACAGGATATTTGGAAAGGCAGCAGAAATGTCCCATTACATCTGGGACTATCGTTCATTTATGTTTCATATTCTTGGACGGCAGCAGAATTATATTCAATATTTCAATTATTTTAAGTGAAGCAGTCATGCACCACCCCCTAATCATTCCTCCCCCAGTACTCTGCCCCAAAGCCGGACCTTGTTCTTCGTCAGTCCTCCCTGTGCTTTGTAAAGCACGCTACAAAATTTGCTTCCATTGCCACAAATAAGCTATTAACTCTCAGATATTTTTGGGGGGTTTCACGTGGGTGGCGAATTCTGCAGGTCAGTTTTACTGATCCGTAATAAATATATACCTATACGTAAGAGTAATCTATTTACTCCCACTCTCCCCCCACCAATGCCACTTTCTGCAGCTCAGAGGATCCAGAGATCTTGGAGAAGGGGGATCAGAAGTGGGGAATCCCGACTACTCCCGGCGCCAGATGGACTTCAGGAATTCACAGTGAAGCCTTTGCTCACAAGAGTCAGCCCATCGCAGCCTCCGAAATCCGAGCACCATTACTGAGCATAATTTGCAAGCCAAATTCAATCTCACACAGATGCTGGGAATTTGTAAACCTCAGTCCATGTAGGTTTGATTAAAAAAAAAACACAAACCACACACCACCAACCTGCTGCCTCTTTTACACTTCTGATATTCCACACCAACCTACCCCTTAATTTCCCTTGCCAGCTCAATTTACAGATGTTGCATAGACCAGTAGAGAAGGTGATGGATGTTGCATACTCATAAAGTCTTCTAAATTGATTTTTAAAGGTTCAGGTGCCCTCCCGCTCCCTCAGCTGAAGGCGCTGCCGCAATACCCTGAAGTTGCCAACGTGGGTCTGTCCAGCAGAGCAGCTGCAGTGGGAAGGGTCTGCCGCTCCGGCCCGCCGCAGGGCACCCACCGTCACCCCTGCACCGGTGACTCCACCAGCATCGCCGCCAAGACAGCCACGCGCACTCACTGCATTTCTCATCCAAGTGGCTTGTTCTGCACGTTGGCTTGGAAATTAGGGCTGGAGAAACAGCATTTATACCCTTGGGTAGCAAGTTGGGCAGAGAGGAACCTGATGAGGTTCAACAAGGGCCAAGTGCAGGGTCCTGCACCTGGGGAGGAACAACCCCAGGGCACCAGTACAGGCTGGGGCTGACCTGCTGGAGAGCAGCTCTGTGGACAGGGACTGGGAGTCCTGGGGGACGACAGGGTGACCACGAGCCAGCAGTGTGCCCTGGCTGCCAAGAAGGCCAATGGGATCTGGGGGTGCATCAGGAGGAGTGTGGCCAGCAGGTCGAGGGAGGTTCTCCTTCCCCTCTACACTGCCCTGGTGAGGCCCCATCTGCAGTGCTGTGTCCAGTGCTGGGCTCCCCACTTCAAGAAAGATGAGGAGCTACTGGAGAGAGCCCAGCGGAGGGCTACGATGATGAGGAGGGGACTGGAGCATCTCTCCTCCGAGGAGAGGCTGAGGGAGCTGGGCTTGTTCAGCCTGGAGAAGAGAAGGCTCAGAGGGGACCTTAGAAATGCCTACAAATATCTGCAGGGTGGGTGTCAGGAGGATGGGGCCAGACTCTTTCCAGTGGTGCCCAGCGACAGGACAAGGGGCAATGGGCACAAACTGAAGCAGAGGAAGCTCCAGCTGAAGATGAGGAAGAACTTCTTCCCTCTGAGGGTGACGGAGCCCTGGCCCAGGCTGCCCAGGGAGGCTGTGGAGTCTCCTTCTCTGGAGATATTCCAGCCCCGCCTGGACGCGGTGCTGTGCAGCCTGCTCTGGGTGACCCTGCTTGGGCAGGGGGCTGGGCTGGGTGACCCACAGAGGTCCCTGCCAACCCCTACCACTCTGTGATTCCAGGGGTTATGCTTCCTGGGATGGGTGTCAATTGCTACTTGCTGACAAACAGGAGTATATATTAGGTGTGAAACACACAGTTTGTGGTGACCTCAGCTCTGCCCTCAGTTGCCTTGAAGAGCATGGGGCTTGTAAGTGGGACTGGTAAGCACACGGCTGTCGCTAGACACCAGCATTGGAAATTCACGGAGTAAGAAGAGATAGGAAAGATCTAATCTATGCACTTACTAATGGACTTCCTGTAAACATCTTCCCAATTAACTTATTTATGCATTTTCCAGATACATTTCCACAGGCACACAAATGGCAGTGCCAAATAAAGTGCCAACTCTGCTGTTCTGCCAGACCTTTCAAGCCACAGGCTAGGAGGGAGGACAGGAAAACCTCACCCCAAGTTCAACCGCAGTCTTTACCTTCACATGCTCTCCTTTCTCCACACGCTAACATCTGCTGTGAAACGGTCACTCCCTCCTGCCCTGCGGTGGCTGGGTAGCTGGAGCATCCCCAGGGCACCCAGGGCTGCAGGCACCCTCCTCACGCCCATGGGTGAGCATCTCCAGGGCACTCAGGGCTGCAGGCACCCTCTTCATGCCCATGGGTGAGCATCTCCAGGGTGCCCAGGGCTGCAGGCACCCTCCTCACGCCCATGGGTGAGCATCTCCAGGGCACTCAGGGCTGCAGGCACCCTCTTCATGCCCATGGGTGAGCATCTCCAGGGTGCCCAGGGCTGCAGGCACCCTCCTCATGCCCATGGGTGAGCATCTCCAGGGCGCTCGGGGCTGCAGGCACCCTCCTCATGCCCATGGGTGAGCATCTCCAGGGTGCCCGGGGCTGCAGGCACCCTCCTCACACCCGCAGGGAGCATCTCCAGGGCGCCCAGGGCTGCAGGCACCTCCTCATGCCCATGGGTGAGCATCTCCAGGGCGCTCGGGGCTGCAGGCACCCTCCTCACACCCACAGGGAGCATCTCCAGGGTGCCCGGAGCTACAGGCACCCTCCTCCCGCTCATGGGTGAGCATCTCCAGGGCACCCACGGGTGAGCACCTCCAGCCCCCCTGGCCAGAACACCAGCCTTCCTCCAGACACCTCTTGCAGCACCCTCGTCACGGCTGGGACAGCACCTGGGTACACCTGGTCAAGAAGCCCAGGCACTGACACTGTCCTCGAGCGCACCAGTCCAAACGGACAATAAAAAACCCCAAACAAAATACTTCTGGCCACTCTTGAGAACAAGTCTGAGGTGCCAAACACTGGTTTGGTCACAGGAAAATTCACAGCAACCACTACCGGATCAGGCAGAGGCACCAAACTTGACCGCAGTGGGGGCTGCGAGTGGGGGATTGACGTGAAGTGTTGTAGGCAGGGTTTGCCATGTGCGAGTACAAACATATGAATTACATACTCCCATTTACACAGGCAAAATGAAGCTAAATTCGGCG
>NW_027448915.1:0-31901 GCF_030867145.1 Opisthocomus hoazin
GTCAGCCCCATCACGCCCGCACGCTGCAGCAGCCGCCCAGCTCCAGCTGCGCTGGCAGGATTTGGACCTGGAGCATGCGGCGGTGGCTGGGCACGAGGGGCTGAGGCAAGGCATGCCTTGCTTATCCCCTCTCCTCCTCTCTCCCCAGCCCCTGTACTCTCCTCCCTGCCCCTCATTGTTGCTGGAGCCTGAAACAGCCACATGTGATTGTAGATGCCATCCCATCTGCAGCCACTGCCTAAAGAGCAGCCCGTTGTTGGGTGGTGGGAATGGGACAGAGGTAACTCAGCTGCAGCATTACATTTCCCCTTACTTTCCTTCCTCTGCCATTTTGTTGGTTAAAGTGTTTGGCCAGTCTCCATCTCCTGTCAAACATCTGCTCTTTGCCTGCTGAGCGGAGCTGAGCAGGCAGCCGAAGACAGCGATGGGCAGGAGCTGACATAGGGGAGTATCACTTTAGCAGAGGCCTGGAGGACAGCTGGGCCCGCAGCGAGGCTTTGCTGGGGAATTGGAAGAGTCAGGACTTGCCTACATTTTCAAAACTCAATGTCTGCTGTGAGATTAGATTCCTGCAGACTTGTTCCTTCAGGAATGTGCTGTTACTGTTCGGATGCCCGGGCATGGCAGAACAGCACCTGAGGATGTTCTCGAATAGATACTTGTTTTTTTTGGTGTTGTAATATTTCTTAATTGGTTATTAACTTCGATCCAATTGGGGAACAAAATGGCTCTGACTTTGATGGGCTCTGCAGAGCCTTGGCACTTGAACAGCAGAGCTGAGGCAGCATGTGAGCCAGCATGTAGTGTTTGTTGCTTGAGGCATGAACTCCGTGTTCACTGCTCCCCCACTCCCCTGCCCGCACTCTTATCAAAGTCCTTGTAGATGGTGTTTATGCTTAGGTTATTTTGGTCAATCTGCTGGGCTTTGTTTTATTCAAACAAGCTCAGGTTTGAATGTGAGAAGCACCTCTGCTTGCACACTTGTAGCAGTCCCGTGAAGCACGTAGGGATATTTACACAGTGCACACAGTTACCCCAACCCTGATCGTAACACATCAGGCAGCGAAAGCAGGGCGGTCTTCCCGTTCCCTAGTCCGCCTTATGAAAAAGTTTTCCTGGAAAAGAGGGACGTGTGGGTACCTCGGATGCAGGTGAGTAATCCCATGTCCTGTAACGTGCTTTGCAATGCTCCAGGGTTTTATCTGGGTCACGCGCTTGCGGCCGTGGAGTATGGTGGGAGTGCTGGTTGTCGCTGAAATAGGACCCCTCGTCTGCCCGGGCAGAGGTGGAAGGGGAGAGATCTGGTGAGGTTCAGCTGAACACCTTTGCTTTGCCCCATTCCTTGCGTCCAGGGTTATGGCCAAGAATGTCTTTATCGTGTGCATAAACTGTTTCAATTTTTCTCCACTAGGCGTGAAAAGGTCATATTCCCCACCTTGGTCATGGGTAAATGAATTCATTTGCAATGATAAGCTGCATGTCTTTTAACTCGGTGCTTGGAGGTGCAGAGTCGGTGGTTGTGCTAACTGCATGGGGTAGTTCTCTCAGCGTTACAAACTAATGGTCCATGATCAAAGCCTGAGGCCACAATCCCTCTCTTTCTCCTTACTTTAGATAAACTCCTCTGCTGCTGTGACCTGTTGCAAACATAAGATCGAGTGCTGCTTGCTTTCTTGATCTAATCAATAGTTCTTCAAATACATGCATGGTTCTGATTGAATCAGTCACATCAGAGATACAGGATGAAGTATCCCTGCTGTTAATTTAGTGAATTTTGAAAGTTAGTTTGCCCTTTGGTCGTGTTTTTCCTTCGACGTTTCGTTGCTGTCGTCTTGTCGATGCTCGGTTGCTGTGGTTCTGGCCGATGGGAAAGCCAACAAAGGCACAGATGTGCTGGGAGCCGGCCAGGGTTGCAGAGCAGGGGCGGAGGACGGTGTGATCAGCAGCGTGCGCGTCGAGACAGCAGTGCTCCGGCTCGGTGCCACCGTCCCTGCCCGCCACAGCCGTGCCAGCTGGAAGCAGCCTGCTCAGACCCCGGGGTCCAGGGCTCTGTGGGGGGATCCTGGGCACAGGGGCTCGGTGCAGGCACCACCTCCAGCATCCAAGGGTCTGGCTCGTCTCCCTCATCTGCCTCTCGAGGGAGCGCGGAGGGTTCCCTGTGCTGTCGAAAGGTGCAGGTCCCTGCCAGCTTCATCTGCCACAGCCTTGTCCCCATCTTCCTCCTTGCATCTCCGTGCTGGGCGTTCCTCTGCCTCCTTGTGCTGTTACTGCTGCTTGGGTGTGTTTCAAAGCACTGCCCTGCCTGAAAACTCCCTTTTCCTCTTGTTTTATTGGGGGGCTGGTCTCCAAGCATGCTTTGAGCCCATCCATTTACTCCTCAGCCTGGGCTATTCAGCAACAGAAGAATTTTCTGCTGAGGCTTTATTGGATACTTAGAGTTGAGAGAGTCTTGGAGATAAGGTGCCAAGCACAAAATACAGCTTGGAATAAAGATTAATATGTAAAAATCTGTCTTTAGCAATCACAGGGCAGAGAGAGCAGTTGGAAACGGGCACAAGGTCCACGCCACTGCACGGGCAGGCAGTCAGGAACATCCATCAGAAACCACTGCTGGGGCTGTTCCCAGCAGGGACTGGGGCTTCGGCTCCCTGTGAAGCACCCCTGAGCCCAGTTTCTTAGGAAGCCCAGAGCAAGGGCGCAGCGCGGGCCCCACAGAGTGGGTCGGGTCTGAGGGATGGCGAAATGAGGCAGAAGCAGCAGGCAAGTGATCTGGCTGGGATTAATGGCTGTGGGCAGGTCTCCAGGCTGTCGGGCAGCGTCAGCTGCATGCAGGAGCCCCGCGCCTGTGCCAGGCCTGGGCAGAGCGGCTGAAGGCTGGAGCGATGCGTGTGCTCCTCCCGGCACTGTCGGAGACCTTGGAGACCGGGCGCAAGGACTTCTCTTCCCCGCTCTCCTCTGGGAGGTTAGCCAGGAGTCATCCAGCATACTTTATTTGTTATTTTTCACAGTTCCTCTGTTACAACCCCCACCATTCTGAGATTCTATGGGGAAAGGAAACAGCCTGACTCCCTGCGGCAGCGAGCTGCGTTACCATGGGAATCTGTTCTTGCTAGCGACTGTCGGGATTTTAGCTCTTCATGGAAGGAGCTTGTGACTGCCCAGTGCAACGGCAGCAGCCTCTGGGGTTGCTGGTGGGGTTTTTTCATCCCTGACGCAGGAGCTGCAAGGTCACCGGTGAATGTGCGCAGCACAGGAACAGGAGTGCGGAAACCGCGCTGCTCTGCCCGGGGATGCAGTCGTGAGCCACCGCGCGTGGGCTGGTGGCATCTCGGTCCCGTGGGCAGTGACGGCAGCGAGCGGGATGTGCTCTGCGGAGTGGGCGCAGCCTGGGACCCCGGAGCTGCCGGCTCCTGGCTTGGCTTTGAGCTCGTCAGGAGAGCCCTCGGCTTCTCTTCCTTCTTGCTTCTACTCACTGCAGCTCACAGCTCTGGGCAGCTGAGGCTGTCTCCTCAGGTGTCCCCTCTCCCAAAAGTAGCTCTGCCAGGAGGGATCTCAATGGCATCTTCTGGGGTGCAGGTGGTTCGGGCGAAGCTGGTGAAGGACTGCAGAAGCAGCACTTGGGAGCCAGCAGAAGTAGAGGTAGGGACCTTGCAGGGCTGGGGGAGTTCTCCCTCGCCTTTGTTATTACAAACCCGACTGTGAGGGCAGGGTGCTGGTTCTGGGACAACAGTGGGGGTGGACGTGCTGTCCTGATATGGGGATGCCATCGCTTCTGGTTGTCAAGGCTGTGGTGGTGGTGATGATCAGCAGATGGTGAGCCTGGGCAGACGCTGTGTGTTGAGCCTGATCACAGAAGATCTGCCAAAGCCAGAACGGAGTAGAGATGGAAAAGCTGTCAGACCCATGTTTTCCTCTCGCAGCCCACCAGCACCCGTGAAGAGGGGAGGGGAGCTGGCTGTGGGGAGCGAGCATGCAGCGCTGCTGTGCCCGGCCCCTCAGCTGCCCAGAGCCCAGCGTGGGGGCCTGGGGTCTGCGCAGGAGCTGCTTGTCCTCCTGGGGTGGTCATCAGGCAGCACCCACCACCTCCAGGCAGCGGGGTGAGCACCCACCTGCTCCTGTCCCTGGCTGCGGGTGGGCGCAGCCGTGGGAGCCCTGTTGTGGTCACAGTGGCCTTGCAGCCATCGTACAGCCAGGGTGAGGTGAGAGGGGAGGAGAGGGGTCTGTTCTCCAGCTGCTGGGGCCGGGAGGGGTGAGCGGTGCCATCTCCTGGGGCTCATCACTTACCGGCCTGTCTCTTCTTGCTCCTCAGGGCAGTAAACGGCTTTGATCAAGGTCCCCCCAGACTGGGAGCCTCTCGACCGTCCTCGGCGCCTGGCATGCTCCCCCTGAGCGTATGAGCCCGCAGGAGGTCGTGTTCGGACTTGCGGATGCTTTTCTCAGCCCACCACGAGAGGAACTGCTCCCGATTGCTGCCCATTCCTGCCCCGCTGGAACACGACCTGCGCCCTGCTGCCCGAGGAGACCCTGAGCTCATGGCCCTCCATGTCACATTAATACAGTTTGTTTTCTCCTGTCGCTGTAGCGGATGTTCTCTGCCTTGGCCCCATACCCCGCGCTGCTCAAGCTGCCACCCGCAGTGCTCTGTTTCACGGGCTGCAGGAGTCTTGCTCGGCCTGGCGGTCCTCAGCCCCTCACCGTATGTCTTCTCTAACTTAGGTTTGGCAGCATTTCTCCCTGCCTCCTCCAGCATCCTGCTGCTCAGGACGGGCAGCTGCTGCCCTCCCGGTAAGGCTCAGACCTCAGACCCCTGGCTGAGGCTGCGCCGCGGCTCTTTGGACAGGAATCAGGTCCATGACTCAGTTACCGCAGCTTAATAAATCACTGCGGGGCCAGCGCGTGGCCGTGGGTTGGAGTGGGCATGGGAGGCTGAGCTGCGAAGCCCTACGGGGGGGGAGGGATGGAGGGGCTGGGGGCGCGGGGGTGACGGTCCCGTGCCCAGCACTCGTCAGTCAGAACATCGCCTGCCTTGCTGGGTGCTGGCGTGGCTGAGCCGTGCTGAAGCGGCCCCTCGGTGCTCCCCCACCCGTGCAGCAACGCAGCGAGCGGCTGGAGCATGCTCCCGGTGCCTTCGTCAGGCAAACATCCACACACCGCCACACCGGGAACTTCGCCATCACCCCACCCCTGTTCCGATCCGTGTAATATAGGACTGGATCTCACAGCGTCACCTGCGTGCTTCTGCGACAGTGTTGGGCGACTGCGTGCACCTCGTGGGTCTTTCGAGCAACGTGTTTGTGCGAGTTCTCTGTCCGTGTGCCTCGGAGTCGGTGGATTTTATACAAAGAACCAGCAAACCCAGCCGGGGTTTGATCTGTGGGTTTAGAAATCTTCATTCCCGCTCGGGCCCGTCGCGTTCACTTGGCTCTGCAGCTCCAAGCTGGTTTATTTACAAGTGCTGAGAAAAATACCATCGGCCCCAGCAGAGGGGAGGCGGGAAGCCCCCCCCTCACCGTCAGGGTTTGTATGGTCGTCCTTTCCTGTGCATCCTCTGCTGCATTTGACTGTTTACATTTGTTTTATTGTACATAGGTTTGTAAACATAATTATCTTTGCCGAAGATCTTTGTACATAACTTGGACTTTGTAGCTTTATTTATTCGAAATCTGTATGGCATGTTGCAGTAGGACAGTGTACCATACCACCGTGGTGACACAGATCGTGACGGGGTTTTCAAAAAAATAACCCAAACCCAAATTACCGCCATCTTCCAAAAATAAAGGTCTTTTAATGTGAAATCAGTGGATTTTGCAGAACCGGTGGCAGTGGCCGTGGTTTTGTCACGTAGCGATGCTGCTGTGCGCCGCTGCGAAGCGCTTGCTGCCTTTCCCTTGCAGTGTTACCTCCCCCTTCCCTCTGCGCAGAGAGGGGAGCGGCGGCTGAGCAAGCGCCTTCCCTCTATGGCACCGACTGTCTTGGACCTCAAGATCTGATTTTTGGGAAGAGCCTGCAAAGCGACGGAGGCCTCCAGCTCCCGCCAGAGCCCCAGTGCCATGCAAGGGGAGGCCACACAGCTCCCCCCACCCTGGGACCAGCTCCCTCCTCGGGGGAGCAGGAACACCCTCCCCTTAAAAAATCCCCAGTAAGAGGATGCTGTTCTTGCACAGAGCCTGGGCCTTCTGCATGTTCATGGAACCATAGGATGGTCTGGGTTGGAAGGGGCCTTACAGGTCATCCAGGTCCAGCCCCCCATGTCATGGGCAGGGATCCCTTCCACCAGCCTGGGGTGCTCCAAGCCCCCTCCAACCTGGCCTTGAACCCTGCCAGGGAGGAGGCAGCCACAGCTTCTCTGGGCAGCCTGGGCCAGGGCCTCACAACCCACAGAGTGGAGAATTTCTTTCTCACATTCAATCAAACCCTCCCTTCTTGCAGCTTGAAGCCATCACTCCTTGGCCTATTACTCCATGCCCTTGTCACAAGACCCTCTCCAGCTCTCTCGCAGGTCCCTTCAGGCTGCTCTAAGGTGTCCCCGGAGCCTTCCCTTCCCCAGGCTAAACAGCCCCAGCTCTCCCAGCCTTTCCTCCCAGCAGAGGGGTTCCAGCCCTCAGATCATTGCTGGGGCCTCCTCTGGCCCCGCTCCACCAGCTCCAGGTCTGTCCTGTGCCGAGGGCTCCAGAGCTGGATGCAGGGCTCCCACGGAATCACAGAGTGGTGGGGGTTGGAAGGGACCTCTGTGGGTCATCTGGTCCAACCCCCCCCCCCCCCCCCCCCGCCGAAGCAGGGTCTGAAGCCATCCATGACAGCATGCCAGTCATGCGAGCTGTCCCACCACATTTCTGTGATGACAACCTAGCTCTCCTGCTGTACAATGGCTTCCAGCTCCTCCTGTTTATTGCCCATGCTACGTGCACTAATGTAGATGCACTTGAGCTGGGCTGTCGATCTCCCCCTGACCCTGCCATGACACACCTGGGCTCATCCCTAGTGATGTGATCCCCCTTGGAACCTTGTTTAAAGCCCTCTCAGTGAATCCTTTTTCCCCTTTGAGACAGCTGTACTCCGTCTGTCCCCAGCAGGCCCGGTGCTGTGTGCACCTCCCCATGATCAAAGAAGAAAAAAATTCAACCGAAGGCACCAGTCCCTGAGCCACCTGTTAACCAGGTGAGCTTTCCTCCCCTTTCAGTGCTGTTCCCTGCCACTGATGGGATGGAGGAAAACACCACCTGTGCCCCCGATCCCTCGACCAGTGCCCTGAAGTCCCCTTTGATGGCCTTGGGACTTCTCTCCGCGATCTTGTCCCCGCTAACCTGCATTACCAAGAGGGGGTAACAGTCAGAGGACCACACCAGACCAGGGAGTTTCCAAGCAACATCCCTGACCCGGGCCCCAGGGAGGCAGCAGACTTCCCTTGGGATGGGTCCTGTCAGCAGATCGGGCCCTCTGTTCCCCTCCGCAGGGAATCACCTGTGACAGTTACCCTCCTTTTTTTTCTTAGCTGAGGCAGCCGTAATGCATGGGGCTGACCGACTCACACTGGGCAACCTCCTGGTTGGAGCTTCACCCGCATCCTCATCAGCCGGGCCCTCACATTCCCAAGCCCCGTACCCCGAGGGGTCTCACCAGCGTGGGGCAGAGAGGCAGAATCCCCCCCTTGCCCTGTGAGCACACACGGCTGGGTCGTGTCCAGCTTCTCACCCAGCAGCACCCCAAGCCTTTCTCCTCAGGGCCGCTCTCGCTCCCATTCTCTGCCCAGCCTGTGTTTGTGCCTGGTAGTGGCCCAAACCCTGCCCTGAGGTATGGAAGCCATGAGAGAGGCAGGGAAAAGCCCTTCAGCAGCCCCTGCCCCCTCCCCAGTATGGTCCTCACAGCAGGAGGAGCAGCAGCCACTGCCTTGAAGGAGACACCTGAGGTAACGGTACCCCTGACTGAACTGGGTTCCAGGAGCGGGTGCCTGGGATCAGCTCTGGTCCCCAGCAGCCCTTCGGTGCTGGAGGCTCCCTCAGCCCAGGCTTGCTGGGACCAGAGGGACCACTGACAGCAGCCCTGGACTGTAGAGCCCAGGCAGGGGCTTCCTGCTCTCCCCCACCCCTCTCCTCTCACTCCAGTTTTAAGCCCACCATCTCCCTGCTCCTATCAGCTCCCCACGCTGGTCCACCTTCTCTGTGCAGGGACCAGCCCCAGGGCACCAGTGACAGCCTTGGCCTTACCCAACGCCATCACTACCTTGGGCCAGGGGAGCAGGTATTGCACACTGGGACCTCCGAAACAGGAGATTCCACCGCCCAGCAGAAAGCCCAGACCCCGCTGAAGGCAGCCATGGGGCCTCTGCCTGGGTCCCAGCCCTGCAGGTCAGCAGGAGGCGACTTTGGACTCTAATGGCAACACAAAGGCTCAGCCCTGACCAGGCCATTTACACTGTGTTTAGGTCAAAAGAGAAAAAAAACCCTGAGCAAACAAAAGAGGAAGAAGGGTAAATGCAGCTTCCAGTCATATTCTTGTTTATTAAGGTCTACGCCAGCCTCAGGAGATAGCTCTTCCTGTAAGTAAACAGAGCAGGCGGCCACATCTATAATGAATAAATTTATTGTCTTACAAAAATCATTGTCTAGAAATATGGGTATACAAGAAAACAAGATATTTGCAGTCAGATGCCTGGTGGTCAACAGCCAGTTTGATTAAAAGTATCCAAACACACACAACAAAATCTTTGTGACAGATGTTAAAGCTTTTAACCAAAAAAGGAAATCCACGGTTTTTGAGTATGTGGCAGAGGAAGCTTCCTAGTTAACACTGATTCATTGTCACTAATATCAATAATACCACTTGGACTAGAGAGGTACGTGATATGAAGCACAGTCAAAATTAATACATTAAATCATTGTTATATAGGCAAATTATATATGTAACGTTGTCTTAGTACTGTAGTGTCTAAGGCACTTTCTGTAATGTCAGTTTTTCAGCTATTTAAACAAAAAGAATGCTAACTACTCGCTGTAATACTGTTCAAAATAAAAAAAAAAAAACAAAACACAACAACAACAAAAAGGATTCACATCCCCTGGCATGTCACCTCCTAGGCAGGCAACATCCGTCCCTGAACCCCTGTCACCGCCGGCTCCGCACCCACCCCGCGCGGCCCCGGAGCCGCTCCCGCCGGAGCCGCCGCACCGCCTCGGCCTCCACGCACCGTGCAGCCGCTCGGCTCTGCGACTTGAAGGCTAACTCACTCGGCCCTAAATTAATAAATTAATTCTGCCTGCGTTGTCTGTTTATTTTCCACTGGTGTTCACATTATAGTAGCCTTAATATATACACAGATCTGTCGGGCGTGGTGATAGCGGGTCTCTACAAACGCAGAAGTACTGTACAGATGAGGAACGGCGACGCTGTTTCAGTTTGCCCGTACTGCAGGAACGCTAACTGATGAAGCAGGTGCTGAGAACACTTCAAAAGGGTATTGCAGGTTAAAAATGGACGCTACTCGTTCATCCCTACATCTCCCTCTAACACTTCGCAAGGCCTTTTCACAGTTCACTCGCTGACTGTGTGCTGATCACAACAATTAGGAGAAAAGAAAAAAAAAAATACAGGTGCAGTTTGGTCTTCAATGATCCACCAGACTCGATACAGCCACGGGCCACCTGAGCACAGGAGAAACGGAAGGATGCTGTCTGTACAACAAAGCATGCATAGTCATGACGACGGGTCTGCCCCAATCACCTACCCTCTGCGAATGAAGTTTCCGTGTTAATAAAACAAAAAGTTCCATTATTCACATGATGCTTTATAAAATGGCTATACAATGAGTATCTGGAAAATAGATGCACTGAACAGAGACAATTCCATTTTATTTACTACAGGAAAAAAGCAGTTGTAAGTATATCTGAAGCAGGGTACAGACGGGGCTCTACTCGGCGGGCGCCGGCTGCGCTTCGTTCACATCGCTGCCTTTGCTCTCCGTGTCGTCGTCCGAGAGCTCCAGCGAGGCCCCCTCGATGTGCAGCCGGCGTCTCCCGGATCGGCTCGAGGAGAAGGTGATGGGGCCCCCTCTCCTGCGAACAGCAACCAGACAATCCATGAAGGGTCGTGGCTCGCCCACAGCCCACGGCCCCATGCTGGTGGCTGCTCTGGGAAGACCTCCGCACTGAACCATGGGGGAACAGTTTGCCCCCAGCCACGGGGCAAATTTCACACACAGGGTCTTGAAACCCCTTCTCTGACCAAGGAGAAGACAGGCTGTGCGCAAACATTCCGGTATTCTGGTATTCCTGCTTAGCGCTTACCATCATCTTAATTTTGCAAGTCCCAAGCAACCTAAAATATTGCCTCTGTACAAGCACCGAGCACAGACCAAGTCCTAAACAGAGCAGGGTCTCTAAAATAATACCAACTACTCGTTAGTGCAGCGCTGCGTTGCACCCCTCCTGCCTCCTATAAGCCTCTCTCTACCCCCGAGATGGTTTTGTTCTGCAGCAACCTCACCACTGCTGTCTCCCATCTGTACTCGGTAGAGACCTTGATCTCCAAGAGCTGCTCTCAAGGAAAATGCTGAGACATTCCCACTGGAGTGGGTATGGGAAAAAAAGGGATTGGTACCAGCCACTGGAAAAATCACAGAATCACAGAATGGTGGGGGTTGGAAGGGACCTCTGTGGGTCACCCAGCCCAACCCCCTGCCCAAGCAGGGTCACCCAGAGCAGGCTGCACAGCACCGCGTCCAGGCGGGGCTGGAATATCTCCAGAGAAGGAGACTCCACAGCCTCCCTGGGCAGCCTGGGCCAGGCCTCCGTCACCCTCAGAGGGAAGAAGTTCTTCCTCATGTTCAGCTGGAACTTCCTCAGCTTCAGTTTGTGCCCATTGCCCCTTGTCCTGTCGTTGGGCACCACTGGAGAGAGTCTGGCCCCGTCCTCCTGACACCCACCCTGCAGATATTTATCAGCATTTCTAAGGTCCCCTCGCAGCCTTCTCTTCTTCAGGCTGAACAAGCCCAGCTCCCTCAGCCTCTCCTTGTAGGAGAGATGCTCCAGTCCCCTCACCATCCTCATAGCCCTCCGCTGAACTCTCTCCAGTAGCTCCTCATCTTTCTTGAACTGGGGAACCCAGCATTGGACACAGCACTCCAGATGGGGCCTCACCAGGGCAGTGTAGAGGGGAAGGAGAACCTCCCTCGACCTGCTGCCCACACTCCTCCTAATGCACCCCAGGAGACCATTGGCCTTCTTGGCAGCCAGGGCACGCTGCTGGCTCATGGTCAACCTGTTGTCCACCAGATCACTCAGGTCCCTCTCCGCAGAGCTGCTCTCCAGCAGGTCCGCCCCAAGCCTGTACTGGTGCGTGGGGTTGTTCCTCCCCAGGTGCAGGACCCTGCACTTGCCCTTGTTGAACCTCATCAGGTTCCTCTCTCCCCAACTCTCCAGCCTGTCCAGGTCTCGCTGAATGGCAGCACAACCTGCTGGTGTATCTACCACTCTTCCCAGGTTGGTGTCATCAGCAAACTTGCTGAGGGTACACTCCGTCTCTTCATCCAGGTCACTGATGAAGTTAAACAAGACTGGGCCCAGTACTGACCCCTGAGGCACACCACTAGTTACCGGCCTCCAACCAGACTCGGCGCCGCTGATGACAGCCCTCTGAGCTCTGCCATTCAGCCAGTTCTCAATCCACCGCACCGAGCACTCATCCAGCCCACACTTCCTGAGCTGAACATCCCTAACACCAGCAGTGCCACAGCTGGATACTCCCCAAGGATGCACTGCGGAGAGTCTGTGGGCACACGAGGGCTCAGACAAACCCTGCCCACCACCACTGGCACCACCTACCTTAGCCTGTTCTTCAGGGTGCTGACCTCCCGGCTCAGGCCCTCGTTAGCCTCTGTGGCATCGTCCAGCTCACGCTGAAGTTTACGTCGGGAAGCATTTGCACGTGTGGCTTCCTCTTCGGCCTCCTCCAGCTGGCGTTTGAGCTGCTTCATTCTGGCATTTGCCTTTTCCATCTGAAATATAAACCCAGGGACTCAGGATCAAACTAGACAGCTGCAACGCCACGACCAGGAGTTAGCCAACGTCCTGTCCACCCAACCACTCCAGCTGGAGATGAACCAGCACAGCCTCACTGCAGATTCCAGCCCGGGCTCCTGGAAACACTGCAGAGCTCCTGGGTCTGGGAGACCAGGATGCGTAACGGACCATCACATCAGAGCTATCACGGGGAGGTTTTGACCACTGGGAACTACTCTAGTGGTTTAGTCATCAAGATAGATTCCCCAAAATCTTTTCATTAACATGCTTCTTAGCAAGCCCTTTCTACTTAAAGTATGGTTTTATTTACCTTTTCTGAGAAATAGGCCTCAAAAGCTAAGCCCTTCCACCTACCTGCTCCTTGTACTGGTCTGCGTGTCGACGCTCATCCTCCACCTGCATGAAGACTTCCTTCAATTTCTTCTCCGTACGACGGACCAGTTTGTTAGCAGCTGCTCTTTCCCTAGAATAATCAAAAGCCGTCATTTGTCCCAGTACTTGAAGGCCAGGAAGACAAAATCTGTTCCTTCTGAAAGGCTCTCGCCTCATGGTGTAACTGATACTTGAGTTCTCCTAACACGCCTGCCACCATCAACAGCAGCAACAGTTTTAGCGTGCTGGTGGTTGGCTGGGATGCAGATTTGAAAACTAGAAGCCTTAGCACTGGAGCAATACCAGTATGGTATGCAGGCTCAAAAGAGGGATATCAAGGTGCTTCTTACAGAGTTATTGCTAACCAGTAACATGTTCCTCCCATAGAGCCAAAAGCACAAAAAGAACAAAGATTGTTATAAGACCTTCAGATTCTGGGAGGAACTAGCTTAAAACAAATACATATATTTGGAGGACCAAGATGACAAAGATAAACAGGAAGAGCTCACTGCAGAAAGACTTCTGCAGAGTACAGGATTCATCTCAACCAACTAAAGCTGTCACACCTAAGCTCTTCAACTGGCTTCCTCTAACCAAAGAGACCAGGTGTCTCAAGGCGATGTTTCATCTTGTCTCAAGAAACTTCTGCATCACCTTGTGCATCCTGGGACTACCAGTCAACATATTCACCTGGTTAATGTCCAGAGTTAATTCAGCAGCTTTAGTTACGGAGCAAATAGATTCTGAAAATTTCAACCCCAGTTACTTTGCAGATCTCTTGTCAAAATGTGTCCCCCAAACAGTAGGTTTCCTGATCAGAAACCCCAATGCCTTTGCCGGAAGCTCATATCTCAGCCCCACAAAAACCTAAGGCACAGAGGTTTCAGACATGGCAAACACAAGCAAACAGATTTTTTTTTCTTTTTCTCCTTACTTGGCTTCCTGCTCAAGCTGTTCTTCTAGCTGCACAATCTTGGCTTCTAGAGTAGAAATTGTTGCCTTGAACTTCGACTTCACGGATCCCTCCAGTTCCCGCAACTTGGCTTTCAGCTCTTTGTTCTGCCTTTCTAGCTGCTGCTGCGCATTTTCACTCTTCTGGGCAGCACTCCGCTCCCCAGCTAGCTCAGAATTCAGCGTGTCAACCTTTCAGAGGAGAACGATAGAAGATCATTTGGTGCTATTGAGATCCTCCACTTATCTGCACACTGAAACATAGATTGCCCCTACAGCATTGCCACCAACGGACTCACCTGCAACGTGGTCTTTCGGAACCGCTCATTGAGAAGCTCCATGTTGCTCTGCTCTTCCTCGAGCTCTTCCTCCAATTGTGCAATCCGAGCTTCCAGCCGGCGCTTCTCATCCAGCAGCGCTGACCTAGAAAAGAAGTATTTGGGTCAAGACACGCTCAGATCTCATACGAAGCAACTGGCTATTTTGCTTTTGATACTTTAGACATTCCAAACTGTAACGAGAAGCTACTGTGTAAGCAATTCTCTTCGTAACAAGAAGGAATTTTTATCGGGACAACAGGTCAATACAGAAATTGCAAGCAGGCTACCAAGAACTGCAGCTGCTGGTGCCTGAAGTTCTTCAGATGCACAATTAATACATTTGATGACTCACTTTCCCGAAGCACGGTTTGCAATCTCATCAGCCAACTCATCCCTTTCTTGCTCAGCATGACGACGAGCTCTTTCAGACGCAGCAAACTCCTGTGAAGGTTTAAGAAATATTCATTACAGCATTAGGAATCTCAAAACTTCTGCAAACAATTATGCCTTCTAATAACTTCTGGGAGATGCTGTGAAGTGTGATATCGCCGAGGTCTTTTAATGGATAAACAGAACCAACAGCTATAAAAGCTAGCAGGACGCATCACCTTGATCTTTCCCTCCCGTAACTGCCACATGACTACTATGAATTTACTTCTCCCCGTCCCCTGAAAAGGCCAGTAACATTCAAGCCCTAAGCAGGAGGAGAAAACCGTTCTGTCACATGCTCTAATTCATTAAGTATAACGTGGGCACTAAATTAAGCAAATTTTTTAGGTTCCTACAGAGTACGTAGCATGACTGAAAGCAAAGTATAGAAAATGAATTTTTAGCACAAAACTATAACAGCGCTGAATCTTGTATTGTGAAATGGTATTGAGTGGTAGAAACACCCAGACATTCACCAAGAAGGACACAATCTAATGCACTGCAAGTGCAAGACTGACTAGTTTGAAGTCTGTGAAAGAATGACATGGAGAAGCTCTAGTAAGTTGTAGGTAAAAGTCTCAAACATTAAGTGCAGTGTAAGCTGAGTGATTGCTTCAACCTTTGCAGCTAACAGGGCAAAAAGAGGCCGTCTCTCACACAAGGCAATTCTGTTGCCTTCAAACCTCAAACGTTTAACCTTGTGGCAGACAACGGAGATAATCGGAGATAAGTGACAGCGATATGTAGCACGACTTGGAGCTCTTACATGAATTGCCAACAATGAGGGAACAGATGCCCGTAAAAGAAAGGGATGAGGACCTCAGACAGCAGAGAGATAAACCTCCACAGACTTAAATGGTCCACTGAGGTACTGGAGAGATTGTTAGGTTTTTATATACTTCCAGTGACCAGTTTTAGTACTGACAACTGTGCACCACAGCTTCCAGAGACTCTCAAACCACCTTGCAAATTTTAGTGAGGCTTGAAATCTGTTTAAGCAGTAGTAAGGCTTCCCTGCTACCCAGGCAGGGAAAGGAAGTCCAGACTACTAGAAAGATTCCTACAAAGCTATAAGAAGCTCACTAATGACCTGGGGCAGTGAGGAAGAGAAACATCTCCAGGCTCCCACTTTTCTGTTCAACTCACTGGATGGCTTTTTACTCTTTTTTTTTTTTTTAAAAAAAAACAAACACACTCTGGCCTTCCCCTTTTCTCTAGAAAGAAAAACAGATTTCTTGGATTTCAATCTCACCTCTTGGAGCTGGAGTATTTCTGCTTCAAGACCTTTGAGCTTCTTTTCACTTTCTTTGGACTGTGCAAAGATCTCATCTCTGGATGCACGGGCTTCTTCTAGCTCCCGCTGGTAGTCTTTCATTTCAGCCTGCAATTGGAGAGCAGAGGAAAGAATAAGCCATGATACAGCAGGACAACCACAAGATTTATTAGTAGCTCTGAAGCTTTTTTGCCCTTAGGAGGCAAGACCTTCCTCCTAAAGTGGCTTCATTCCACTTAAATATATTTATTTTCAGTTCTTATTTTCATAGAATTATAGAATGGTTTGGGTTGGACAGGACCTTTAAAGATCAGAGTTCTATCCCTCTGCCACGGGCAGAGACACCTTCCAGGCTGCTCAAAGCCCCATCCAACCTGGCCTTGAACACTGCCAGGGAGGGGGCAGCCACAGCTTCTCTGGGCAACCTGGGCCAGTGCCTCATCACCCTCAGAGTGAAGAATTTCTTTCTTATATCCAATTTAATTCTACCCTCTTTCAGTCTAAACCCTTCATTTTCTCATCTTTCCATCACTCACTCCTCATCAGAAATATCCCATTAGAAGACTTCACTTCATTTATTAGTATATTTCTTGTAGGAAAAAACCTCTAGTAGAGGTAGTAGAGATACCTTTGTAGTAGATAGGTAATGCTCTTGCAATTGTCTTGGAAAAAAACAAACCTATTTACTTAAATTGACTGATAAAACCTATTACAAGTACTCAAGGTAAGAAACTTCTCAGTGTAGAAGTACCACAATTCACCATTTTGCACATATAACGTAGAAGCACATACTTATCCTTCCCGTAAGACACTTAACACAGACTGATATCTTAATTCACACAAGTTTGACTTCAGATGCTAAAAGAATAAAGCTAGAGAAACTGCATTGAAGTTGTACCTGCATCTTCGCAATACCACTAGTCATGAGACCACTTATTTCAGGTGCTTGCATGAAAGTGTACAGAGATCAGGTATGAACTCTGTAACTGACTCAGCCTCTGGGAATAGAGAAGCCGCTACTGCTAGGTACCAGCATTTCTTGCTTTAATCTCCATTCCCTTCTCATCCAGCGCCTGGACCAAGTTCCAGAATTGCCCTCATTCAGTTCAGTTGAAGTAGGATTGCCAAGGAGTAGAGTGGACAGGGCAGAAAGGCAATGCAGTTTGCTCTATGCTTTACATGGTCTTGCCACGGCCTCATACTCCTGCAGCTTTGGGCCATGGCACTGAAAGCCTTGGGAAAACTGACCTCTACTAAAGACGGAGTATTTCTCTGGGAATGGGAAATAAATCCTCGACACAAGTACTGGATTCTTCTTGCCAATCTAAAAAGAATAGGCATCTTGGAGCTTTTTCAAAGCAACTAAAATTTACTCCTCCTATTTCTCTGGAGCATTTTTGGCTTCCTCCACTAGAGGAAGTAGCAATCAGCAAGAGCTGAGCTGAAATCAGTCAATTCAAAGATACAAACAACCATAAATTTTAAAGATTCAGCCTCAAAAGCAATCCTCAGTAAATCCTTACGCAAAGCGTTGAAAATGATGACTATTGAATAGAAGTACGTGGGGGGACAATCTTAACTCCTTAGCAAAAAAAGGATGAGAGGAGTTTTGAGCGGCTGATAAGTTCAGGTCAGATACTGTGACGTGTGCCAGCATAGCTGAGTCTGATACTCCTTCTTGCCTTCACACTACAAATGCATGTAACGAAAAGCAGCACCCTTGACAGACTGTCAGCAGGAGGGAAAGCAGCTCAGCTGATTTGCTGTGCCTACCTGGAGCTTAAGTAGCTGTTTGATTGCTTCATCTCGAGCCTTGTTTGCAGCTTCTATCAGACCTTCCAGGTCTTTCATATCCATCTCCATTTTCTTCTTGGCTGCCACAACAAGAGCCCTCTGTTTGCGCTCATCTTCCAGTTCTGCCTCCAGCTCTCGCACCTGTGAAATCAAGGGATTTAACAGGCTCAAGCTCCAGGAACAGAGCAAACACAAAATCCAACAAAATGGCTGATGAATCCAAAAGGCCTTTGCAGATCAGAATTAGCATTACTCGATTCGAAGAGCCTACAGAACTCAAGCTACATGGGAAGACACTGCAGACGGCAAAAAAATCCACAAACTGGAAGCAGAGATCTCTGAACTGACAAAAGGAAAATAAGGAAAAGAGCTCAGCATCTGAAGCATTTCCATTTCATCTGTTCAGCTACTTCATGATCAGCTTCTGGCCCAGTACATCTGTCTACATTTAGGTATGACTTGGGGGCAGATGTTGCTAATTCTGATCGAACCACTAAGAGGAAAATACGACATAGAATCACCACACATTCTCAAGAAAAAAAAAAAGAAATAATTCTCTTTGAAACAGATGTGCTACTAGAATGTATACACCAACAACTTTTCTTTTTTTCAAAAGAAAACAGAGAAGCAAAGTATCTAAGAAAGCAACTAACAAGGCCTAAGATGAACTCATACAACAATAAAAGTGAGCCAGAAGTGCCACAGGTTACCAACATGAAGGAATATGTTTCTTTTGAATCAAGCCTCCCTCCTCATGCCAGGTCAGGAGCTCTTGTCCAGTGCAAGACAATAGCAATTCAGCATTGCAGGGAACTTCAAAAGCCTTCCAGGTCAATGCTTTTATTTATTTCTAGGAGATCTCTATACAGGTGATTCTCAGTAAGTTTTTGTTTTCTTGTGATAAATCTTGAAATATTAGGTGCTTTTTCCTTAAAGCTTTAGAAACGTTAATTTAGATCTATTTTCTCCTACAAGCATGAAATTTTAAAGGCATTTCTTTAGAATTCTAGTATCATAAAGCAGATCTGAAGAGACTCAAGTCTGGCAAATCTGGAATCTTTGCTACGTTTTTCATTTAAGAAACTGTTCACTTAATTACAGTCTTTCAGTCTATGTCGGCATCCATGGTTTTGTTGCTGTACACCAAACAGGACGGGCTTGAAGGACACCCATGCAGCAACAGCCAAATCTACTTGCATGTTGAGTGCTTTTGAGGCAAGATACAGTTGAATTGGAGGACCATCACTGGCAGACTAACATGAAGAGTGGCTAATCCACAACAAGACCTATTGTATTGTTGGTAAAGATCCGTGCTTGGGACTTCTATAGGATGGGATCTTTAAGCACAGAGTTTTATTTTCCTGGTAGCAAGTTCTCAAAGCCATAGAGCTTTGTCAAAAGATCATCACGCCCTTCCCACTATGAAGCACAGTAAGATACACACTTGTTTAACCAGCATCCTCTTTTTCTCTCCATTCTGTTCATCTCTGGCTTGCAGATCTCTCTCAAACTGGGCTTTCATAGCTTGCATGTTCACCTCCAAACGAAGTTTAGCATCTTCTGTGGCCTGCAGTTCATCTTCCAGTTCCTCAAGCTCAGTCGTCATCTCTTCAACCTGTTGCTCTAAAGTTCTTTTTGATTTCTCCAGTTCATGGACCTAAGCCACAAACGTTAATCAGACCCTCTCAAAATCAGCAGTTAACAGCAAAAGTAGACATTATATGAACTCAGTACACTACACTTTGTGATGCTCCAAACTGGACAATCAGAACAGGGAGAGCAGCATCTCTAAGATACAGATTAGAGAACCAAACAAACATCCGTGCAGATGAATGGAGAGATGAGCTGTGCAATATTCACAGAGAAAAAGTAGTAGTAGTAAGACAAGCTCTTAAATCCAGCACAAGTGCCATTAGGCATTTGGCCAGCAACTGCTCCTCTCCAAGTCTTCACATCTTTTGAACAGGCCTCATCTTAATAGAGACCACCCTCTTGTTCTGAGCATTAATTCCTCCAGAATTTTGGGTTACAAATCAGCCTCAAAACGTTCCATATTTGTGTCAAAAACACTTCTCCAACCAGGGAATTTTCCTGTGTTGTTCCCTGTGCAGTTCATAACAAAATAGGGTCTGGAAAGTTACTTACATTTTTGCCCACATCATCTTTCGAGCTCATTAAGTCTTCCATATCTGCCCGCAACTGTTTGTTCTGTCTTTCAAACTCTTCCTTAGCTTCCAGGGCTTCTTCCAAAGCCCGAGCCAGAGACAGTGCTTTGGTTTCCTTCTCCCTTGCCTCTGCTTCAGCACGATCTCTTTCCTCTGCATATCTGGCAGAAATGTTCTTTTCTTCTGCCAGCATCTGAATATAAGAAATAATTAATCCATCTCATCAGTTCTATAATCAGGTCCTTCCTGCCTCAGAGGTGTTTTAGTCACTGAAGTGGTTAATGCTCTAAGTTTAACTGGCATTCAGAAGCTGTCTAGTCTCTCAGTCTTGATCCAAAGGCTAGTAAGAAAACAGCTACAGCTACTCTGGAATGAGGTGAGGAAAGCAAGCTACTAATAAAGATGAAATAATTTTCCTATTATTTCCATCGTTCAGTCTTCACACCCTTTCTTAGTCTATCCTGAGGGATTACAATAATAGTCTGAAGTTTTTGTTCCAATAGAATTTCTTTTTTGTATAGAAAGAGCTTATTACTTGATCTAACAAGACTCCAAGATGGCATTTAGCTCACTGAAATTAGAAGCAACAAGTTACTCCTAACAAAGGCCAAGCTGCTCCCAAAAGATTTATCAATCAACACAAACAAGATGCCATTCAAAAATCATAGAAATCAGCAAGATGACAGGAAACTAGACTACCTGATCAAACTTCTTCTGCTTTTTCTCCAGGCTATAAACAATCTGGCACTGATGATCTAGGTCTACCATCAAGTCATCCAGCTCTTGCTGCAGGCGATTATTTGCCTTTTCCAGTTTGTCATAAGCCATTGCCTTCTCCTCTAGGCGTTGGCTTAAGGACTCCGCGTCCTTCAGTAATATCTTTTTGTTTTCCTCCAAGCCTTCAGTGGTTCCCAAGTCATCATCTACCTTTTTCTTAGCATCAGCCAACTGAAATTAAATAAAAGAAAATAATGTTCCTTGGTACATCATGAAAAGGAAAGAAAGGCAACAAGTCAAAAATACAAAACTAGGTGTTATTGCTAGCTAGAGTAACACAAAAATTATGAGCTAACAGGATTCCAAGTAGGGGAAAGTCCTGTCCACTGCAGTTAGTTGTTTTTTTAAATGCAAAGATGGTAGTTTTCAAAAAGAACAATAAACAAATGATAAAATATCCCAACTTACAGGAATATTATGGTCCTTTCTTCCTTTATGGGAGGAAGCAACATGAGCAAGGTATGGAAAAACCTTCTTCATGTTTTCAGTCTTCCCAGCACCAGATTCACCTCTGCAAAACATTTCAGACATTTTCCTCAAAACTGATTTTCAACAACTTATGAAACCTTTGTTTAAAGCAACCTCATTTCATTCCATTTACGGCTTTGACTACACAACAGACCTTCACTGTCTAGAACAAAAAGCACTGATGTTGCAGGGAACTACATGGTGTTTGTTTAAAATACTTTCTTCATCCTAAAGATCATCTTAGCATTAAGATGTTGATACAATGCATCACATTAGTGTGATTAAAAGCTTTTTGCTATGTGCCTGAATTCCTGTGTTACCTTAAGTAACAAGAAACAGCTCTGTCCTCTTCCTTGATCACAAGTCCAGAGACAGATTTATTCAGAGTGCAGAGACATATATATTAGTTTTCTTAAAATCATTATACACACACACTTTTATATTTAGCATCATTTTAATATATTGTATATACCAGGAGCTGGTTATGAGTATTACCAAGTTGATGGAAACCTTCAGTATCTTTAGAAGCCAGTTTCAAAGTACAGTAAAACATATTTTAAAGAAACAGATTCTTTGCACTGCTTATCACAGACTCTTAGCTAGTTAAAAAATATATTTCTGGCCATACGGCTACATGAATTCATTAAGAAATGAATTTATTAGTGCAGAGTGGTACAGTACAGAGATAAATAAAGACAGCAAATGCACATTTACTTCTTAAGACAGAGGTAGAGTTAAAGCAGAACGTGTTTAGACAGAATTTATTGTAGTGTTTACATACATGATATTGTAGGCAGGAAGCGTGACCAAGTTCATATCATTATAATTACAAATGATGTTACTACAGCTCTTTTTAAAAAAATAAAAATTAGGTCTTGTCTTCAGATAAGTCCAGGCACATCAATGGGATTACCAGGTCTCACTTAGCCATGATTAACTGGCAGTAAATTACTGGAGAAAGATCCCATTTCAAGCGAGAGAGTGACTGCCACTGGCAACTCTGATGGGTGTGAAGCAGAAACGCATTTCATTAGAGGGATTTGTGTGGAAAAAGTCAAAGTAGTTCCGTCATTCAACAGTCCTTCAGAAATTAAAGGTTGGAAACCAACTACTTTAAGAATGACAAGTGTACATTTTGCATGCTTGCATATTTCTCAGCTAAGATACTCAGAACGGCAATGTTAATTTAGCAGGGGGAGTTTAAGCACATTCTTACAGTCTTCACCTTCCTCCACCATGCTGCATACGTCAGTGTTGCAGCTAGTCTGCATTCACTTGGGTATTTAGTACCTTCAGACCTGCACTTCTTGATCAGATAGGCAGCTTAGAAGCATCCCTATCCTCACATCACACTTAACCTCTGCAAAAATGAGACAATATAGCACTTGAAATTTTAACTTTGCATATACAGAAAGGATATCACCCCAGAAAGGATATCACCCCAGAAAGGATATCACCCCAGATGTTCAAAGAGAATGGACTCTAAAACAATCTCATTTCTTCTTACCTTCCAACCCTCTCAAATGACGGAAAGCCCACAGGATAGCTGCGCTAGCAGAGGTGACCTCTCGCTATGAGGTGGCCATATGTGCACTCCTCCACCCATGAGCAAGCAGCAATGGAGACTGAGGAAGTGCACTCACAGCAGCTTAGCAAACCCATCACGGAAAAGTAGCCTACAAGAGCTAGGTACAAACTTCAGGTGAAACAGCTTATCTGTTTGACCTGACAGAACAGTATCAGTCCCTAGGTTTTGCAGGAGAAAACTTTTAACTGAAAACACTACAAAAAAAAGTTGATTCTGCAGACAAGCTATGGGATATTTATCACAGCCTCAGTTACCAAGTTGTGACCTGCAATACTAGAGGGTTAATCAAGGCACCTGATTTTATTGATGGCATACATCAATAAAACAGACCCGCTCTCTCGGACCGCACCGGCGCCGCACGCTCCCGAATTCTCAGAAGCAACTACATCAACCTGTCCAAAACCATTTTGTTCCATTGTTCCTCATAAGACAAACATCACTGAAAAATAATACAGAATACCAGAGATTAAAAATCACTGTGCTCAATTAGTCAAAACTTTCCAGTGATTGAGAGAGTAGTTCCTTGAAACTTGTTGACTATGCTAGCTTTACTCATTGCATGGGAAAACTTGGAAGGTATTACTTGAAGAGCTGGTTACAAAGAAGATTACTCTGAGAATTAGCTAATGGATAACTCGGTTTCCTTTTTGCCAAGATACCATCGATGTGCAACACAAACTGGGTGTACTTTGGGACTGCTACAAGTGGAAGAACACACTTTGACTCTTAATGAACAATCCCATTTCTACCCAGGCCAGAGTCTCCACATACAAGACAAACGTGAAGACTGACAAGCAGGAATAAAAGACCTCAGGTGCCAATACAGTCTCCCTTTTACTACAGTGTTTACATTAACATAATTCATGACTTCAAGCAATATAATAATATAATAAAAGCAGTCTTGCCTGTTTCTAGATGTGTATTAAAATATGCTCAATGCTAAAACTATTCTAGCAGATAAGAGAAGCAAGAAGAGTAGTACAGCAAAATATACATTTATGTTTTAAAACAATACCGTTTGTTCTAACTGTCATCAGAGCTTGGGAACGCGTTATTAGTTGTGCCTTTAAAATTGCACAAAATCTTTTCTGCCAAATCATAGAAACAAAGTTTATCAAAATTTAAAGGAGGAAAATCTACTCTGACTCATCCAGTGACGAGAAAATAGTAGAATAAATACAGTCCAGATGTCGACTTTCTAGAAGGGCAGCACACATTGGAAGAGTCCAGTAATCAACAGGATTTTCTGGCATACGTACCAGTAAAGCTTCATACAGCACAGGAAGGTCGAAAGCTTGCAATACATTCCTTTTGCTAAAAAGCCTTTAAATCTAATAGTGATTTTCTTTTTTTTCCTCGAGAAAGTCTTTATGCAAGTTCTCATTCAAAAACAACGTTAATGGATATTATCATCCTAGTTCTCCTCTCCCTGGAGCTTACAAGTATGCCAAATATTTCCTGCAGGACAGAGTGTTAGATAGCTCTGCTGCCATATACTATAAAACAATTAGAAGATTTAGGATTAAGTCCTTTTCATTTACAGAAATAATGACATCTGCGTACTTTAGTTCTTTCCTAGGAGTGCAAACACACAGATTATAAAAATAAATTAAAATCTACCTCTATCAACCTGCCAAAAAAAGGTAAACTTTTAGTAACACTATGTACAATATTTATGGAATGGAGATTGTATCACGAAGCTAAAGATAAACTTTTTCAAAACCTTGTTTTAATATAACTCAATTAATATGTTACCATAAATTAAACAACCAAAACGCTTGGCTGAGATCCTAGCCTTACTTCAGTCAATGGCAGCTTTGCTAATGACTTCAGTAAGGTCGTAATTTCACCTGCTTTATTTCAGTCTCAATTCCACTACCAGTAGAAACAAAACCTTACCAGCCCGAATTCAAATGCTGTATCAACTCCAGCCAGGGGCTACGGCAAACAGCGCATCCAAGCAAGCAAACCGTCCTTAGCAATAGCCTCAAGCTGGAGGTACAAGGTTATTCCATCAATTAACTGAAGGATCTCTCCATTACAAACGACAGATAGCTCGCAGCCAGAAAGAGCTAGCCTCGAAAGCTCTTGCTCAGCCTCATCTGCCCATGGCACTGCTCCCACAGAGGCACAGAGACTGGGGCTGCTTGCTTGTCTTGCCACCTTCAACATCAAATGTATATTTGGGGGTCCGTGCTGTCGGGGCGATCAGCTAAGTCCTGCCCCGAGGGTCGCGAACCTGGAGAAGCGGCGGAAGAATGCAGCCGACTCAATGTGAGTGATAAGCAAGCTTCGTTTATTACAGTTTGGTTACACAATTTATAGAGTGATTAATTAGCTACTGCATATTGCAAAGTTAGAGCTCATTATTGGCTAGCCAGCTAAATGTCAACTCCGCCCATACTCCCTCATTCTTCTCCAGCTGCATCTTGTTTTTCACTTTCTTGCTAACCGCAGAGTTGATTTGTTAAATTCCTTGTTCTGTCAAGGACACCGTGTGCTAAGCTTAAAATGGATTTTCTACAACAAGCAATTCGGTCGAGCCTTGCCATTCCCCCACACTTCCCCCTTTTTCTTTTTGGGCAAGCCAGACTTGACCAACCACTGCATGCACCGTTTTCTTCACACACTTAATGGCTATCTCTACCCCTAAAATTAAAACTAAGATATATAATAGCGAGCGCAAACCTTCCTTGATTAACCCCTTCAGCCATATAGGAATATTCCCAAATAACCTTTCTAACCAGTCATCCATGAACCCATGTTCCTGTTGGTAATTCGCTGTTGATCCAGTTCTCAATCTTCAGTTCTTCTCCTCATCCAATTGACACACCGGCCGAGTCCATCTGGCAGGTACCCACTTCGGGCCTACAGGAGTAATGACACACATATAACCTCTACCTATATACTGTACGGCAGCAGGGCCTAACCATTGTCCGGATTCTGGGTCTTTATACATCACCCGCATTTTGGGTAATTCTTTGGGAGCCGTTCCGGCATGTATTCTCACAGGGGGTTCCTGGTGTCCCTCAAATATACACAAATAATTAAGCACAAACAGCGTTTTGTTAACCCTCTCACTAATATCTGATACATCTCCAAATTTGTTTACGTAATCCTTTAAGGTTTGATTCATCCGCTCTACGATGGCCTGACCGGTAGGTGAATGCGGAATTCCTGTGACGTGCTGAATGCCCCATTGCTGAACAAACTTTCTAATCTTTTCACTTTTATATGCCGGGCCGTTATCTGTCTTTATCTGTTTTGGTAGACCCATAACGGCAAAACAACTAGTGAGGTGCCTGGCTACATGGATAGCTTTCTCCCCCCTTTGTGCAGTGGCCCAGACAAAGTGACTGAAGGTATCAATGGTGACATGTAAATATTTCTGTTGACCAAACGACGGGACATGCGTCACGTCCATTTGCCATATTTCATTCGGGCCGAGACCTCGTGGGTTGACCCCTATCCCTAAGCCAGGACCATGATGACTACACTGTGGGCATGTTCTCACGATACCTCTTGCTTCTTCTGTTGTGATACGAAATTGCTTTTGAAGGCCTCTAGCATTTTGGTGGAAAGCATTGTGTGATTCCCTAGCTTTCACAAACTCGTTAACTGGAGCGGTAATCATAACTAACTTATCTGCTCTTTGATTCCCTTCCCCAAGGCCAATGTCCCACATATGGCTCCGTATGTGTATGACTGCATAAGGGACCCTTCCCCCTCGTATTAGTGTATGTAGCTGGCGAAAGAGCTGCCCAAGTCTGGTATTTCTAACTTCTTTAATCTGTGCATCCTCAATTCTTTGCAGCACCCCGGCCACATACAGGGAGTCAGTCACTATATTAAGTCGGTTTTCTAGCCACTTCCCCAGGGCCCACACCACCGCAGCGAGTTCTAAGGTTTGTAGCGAATCGCCACTGGCTGCCTCCAACAAGTGGTGGTGCCACTCATTGTTGACAAACCATGTGACTGCCGCCCTTTTTGACCTTTTTCCCGCATCGGTGAATACTGTTTGAGCCTCTTTCAAGGGGATTTCGCTGTACAGTGGCTGTTGAACCCATTCGTTATGACCGATCCATTGTACCAACGGTGATTTTAGGGGTGCTATTGCAATTTCCAGGCCTGTGGTCAATAATGCCTCACAAAATTCTGAGCTATTTGCCAAATACCAGTCAATGGCTTCCTTGTGCAGGGGAAGATATATTGTTTTAACCTCTTGCCCTGTAACCTGCCATATGCGTTTTCGCCCTTTCTTAATCAACTCCGCTACTGATTCTACCCTAGTCTGTATCGATTTTCTTGGCTGAAGTCTAGGAAAAACCCATTCTAACACCCGTATTTCCTCTTTCACGCCCTTGCCTTCACCCTCCACCTCCCCCTTTTTCCTTTTAAATTGCGATAGGGCTCCTAATAGATGAGAATTTGTTAAAAATACACAAAGGTCAATAGGGAGGTCGGGGTCACGACGGTGAACGAAACGTGAGGCAATCTGGTCAGCAATTTGAGAGAGGATACGCTGCTGTTCCGACGTAAGTTACACCGGTGTAGTTGGGTCTGTCCCACGTAGTAACGGTCGAAGGCTGTCCAGCTGTGCGTTGGATATTCCGACGACAGGACGGATCCACTGGATGTCTCCCATCAGCCTTTGGGCGTCATGCAGTGTCTTGATTGACGTGTTGAGTTGCAGTTTTTGTGGGTGGATCTGAGAGTCAGAAATCTTCCAGCCTAGATATAGCCATGGCGCTTTCGTTTGAATTTTTTCAACAGCTATTATTAAGCCATTCTCTCTCAGTGTCGTATGTAATAGCTGAACTTGTTCGGCGCTGAACTCCGACTCCTGCGCGAGCAGGATATCATCCATATAATGATAAATTAACGTGTGTGGCCATAATTTCCTTAAGGGTTGTAGTGCATTGTCCACGTACAACTGGCACAGCGTGGGACTATTTTTCATTCCTTGTGGTAATACTGTCCATTCAAAACGCTGTGCTGGCGTCTCTTTGTTAACAGAGGGCAAAGTAAACGCGAAGCGTTGCATATCTTGCTCGTGTAATGCAATAGTAAAAAAGCAATCTTTTAAGTCCACTATCAACAGTCTCCAATGCTCTGGTAACATAGCGGGGTTAGGTAGTCCTGGCTGCAGCGCTCCCATCGATTGCATTTGAGTGTTAACTGCCCTTAAGTCATGCACTAGCCTAAATTTCCCAGATTTCTTCTTGATCACAAAAATTGGGGTATTCCAAGGGCTTGTTGATAATCGCAGATGTTTTTGGTCTAATTGTTCTTGCACTATTTGATGAGCGGCGGCGAGGCTTTCCTGCCTTAACGGCCACTGCTCGACCCACACTGGATCATTTGTCATCCATTGCAAAGGGATCGGGAAAGCCCAGGCTGCAGTGACCGTTACTGAAAAACCCTTTCGGTGGTTAACACTACTCCCAGCTGATCAAGAACGTCTCTTCCAATTAGGCCATTCACTCCGTTCGGGAGAGGCATGATGGTGACTGGTACGGTTGCGTGTCTGTTGTCTATGGTTATCACAATACGGTCTACGCTCCGTTGTACCGGAGTGTATCCTCCTACCCCTTCCACACCTCGCTCCATTGGTTTGGTAGGCCATGTTTTAGGCCAAAGCCTCTCCTCTACAATAGTTAAATCAGCACCTGTGTCCAATAACAGTGATAGTTGAATTTGTTGACCCCGGGCTTCTAATGTAGC
This sequence comes from Opisthocomus hoazin, assembly GCF_030867145.1. Lineage (NCBI taxonomy): Eukaryota > Metazoa > Chordata > Aves > Opisthocomiformes > Opisthocomidae > Opisthocomus > Opisthocomus hoazin. Next base: position 27,876 of record NW_027448915.1, read on the forward strand.
CACCGTGGCCGGTCGGCGGTTCATTGACATGGTCAGGAATACTCCTGCTCCCGTTGAGCCAAATCCTCGGTCTTCCCGGGGGGTGACGTTCTTCGGAGGAATGTCCGCGGTCAGGTGCGGCAGCGGTACCAACTGAGCAATTCTGCTGCCTGCTGGAATATGTATCGGCGGAAACGATGTCTGGACAATGATGTCAATAGTTCCAGTATAGTCGGCATCAATGCGTCCTGGGATGACCGTTAAACCCTTTAGGCTTGTTGACGAGCGACCAAGCAGCAACGCTCCACACGCTTGCTTGTTGATAGTCACGGGTCCCTTCGCATTGCTGGGTATTCGTTGGGGCTTTTGATCCAAGAGGGTGACAGCTACTGTCGTTGCCACATCCAATCCGAGGCTGCCGGCGGTTGCTGGCTGTAACTGGCTGCCGATGTCGTTGCGGGCATTTGTAAGTTGGTGGCCGATTGCTGCACTGCTGGAGCGGCTACTTGTGTCGGGGCGCGACGGCTCGACGCGCTCATCCGTCCGTTTCCCGACTTGAGACATATCTCAGTATTGTGATTGTTCGTACGGCAGTTCTCACACCACACCCTCGTGGCTTGACAATTACGTCTCATATGTCCTTCTCGCCCACATCGGTAACACTTAAAGTTTCGTGGCGGCTTCAGTCGTGCCTCCGCAGCATTAACTCGAAGGGGTTGCAGAGCGGCGAACACTTGCTGTTGGATTTGCTGTCGGGCTGTGAAGGCCTGTTGTTGGGCTTGAAGGATATCGCTTCCTAACTGTTTCATAGCCTCGACCAACATAGCTTGTGGTCCTACCGGTACCCTACTCATTCTATCCAACATTAGCTCTACTGTGGCATCAGCGGGTAAAGAACTTATGATGTTTCTAGTTTGAGTATTCGAATTCTGAATAACACACTGCCTCAGCAAAGCTGCCCTCATCCATTCCGGTACATCTGACTGTTCTATGGCACTAGTGAGGCGATCAATAAAGCGAGCAAAAGTTTCCTCCCTTCCTTGCTTAATGCCCATATAGGAAGGCGAGGGCTGTGCGGTTTTAACGTGTTCAAGAGCAGCTCTAGCCGTACGCATAGCCTCCAAGCATCGCTGCGGCCCCATCTGCAGTTGTGCCCTGATTGTGACAAAAGGACCTGCCCCCATCAGTTGTTCTACTGTTACGCCTCGCAGCGGATCGCCCTGCTCCCGCGGCGTTTGAGCGGACGCTTCACAATATCGCTGCCAATGGGCCTGCCACAACAATAACTGCGACTGAGTCATAATCATTCGCATAATAACCTTAATATCCTCAGGACAAAGCACAGCACCCCCCCATATATAATTCAACATCTGCTTAGATGGCTCGCCGTGCAAACCTGATTCATTCACCGTGTTCCGTAACTGTGACAACAATTTCCAGCCTAACGGAGCATGATTACCATGATAATCCCCATGCGCATCTTCTTCAAACGCTACCGGAAAGGCCAAGGGGAGAAATTCCCCTGCCTCAGACGCTTCGTCTGCCACCTTCCTCCAATTAATACCCATCGGTCTCCTACAGGTCCCACTATCCTTTCCCGTTTCTTTATTCCCTTGCTCCCCCTTTCCTTGCTCCATCCCTTGCTGCTCCACCTTCCGCCCTATCCCTAACTCCTTTTCTTCCTCAGCCTCTTGATTGTTACTAGACCCCTCCATCGTCACCTTCACTTTTTCCCAGCACGGAGGCTCCGGGACCTTACTCGTGCTAAATAACCAGGCATTGTCTCCAGGGGGTGCCGTGGTTCCACTAGAAAACGAGGAACATCCCGCCTCCGGCGGGGGGGGCTGACGGCTCTACCTTTTCCAACTTCTGAGTAACAACGGCCGCAAGGTTTTTCTCAACTTTATACCTCTTAATGCAATTGATAACCTCCCGCCACGGCTTCATTAACTTTTTACCTATCTTGTCATCATCAATCACCATATCCCATAACACGTCTCCAAAATCCCTCCACTCCTTCTCCTCAAATAACGAATCTGGAGTCTTAAAAAACCCCTTGAGCTTACCGGTTGCCACTAGTCCCGCTAGCTGTTTAATACAACCAAGCTCTACTCCCCGCTTTTCTAAAAAGCGCTGTAATAACTCTAGGGCTACTTCCTTATCCATACCTTTAACAATAAGCCTTTATCCTTTAACAACAATTAAAAACATATACCTGCCGAAGCGATATCATTGCAGCCCTTAACCTGTAGCCCTTGCGGTGGCGAGCGTACGCAAAATCACGTAGTCAGGCTCCTAAGTCGACACACCACAGCGCAGTGTTCGGTCGCTTCTGCCCCCTGCTCGCTGCTCCCAGTGCCCCGCTCCTTGCCGCTGCTCCAGGTCCCTGTTCGGGCGCCAAATGTCGGGGCGATCGGCTAAGTCCTGCCCCGAGGGTCGTGAACCTGGAGAAGCGGCGGAAGAATGCAGCCGACTCAATGTGAGTGATAAGCAAGCTTCGTTTATTACAGTTTGGTTACACAATTTATAGAGTGATTAATTAGCTACCACATATTGCAAAGTTAGAGCTCATTATTGGCTAGCCAGCTAAATGTCAACTCCGCCCATACTCCCTCATTCTTCTCCAGCTGCAACTTGTTTTTCACATTCTTGCTAACCGCAGAGTTGATTTGTTAAATTCCTTGTTCTGTCAAGGACACCGTGTGCTAAGCTTAAAATGGATTTTCTACAACAAGCAATTCGGTCGAGCCTTGCCATCCCCCCACACGTGCAAAGGGCCTCTAGCAGCCCTGCTCTGAAAATGCGAACGTCTGCAGATAGCTCGCAGCCAGAAAGAGCTAGTCTGGAAAGCTGTTGCTCAGCCTCATCTGCCCATGGCACTGCTCGCACAGAGGCACAGAGACTGGGGCTACTTGCTTGTCTTGCCTCCTCAAACTTGAAACTTAACTTTGGGGGTCCCTGCAGGGGGCCTGCTGGAGCCTTGCTCCGAAAATGCGAATGTCTGCAGATAGCTGGCAGACAGAAAGAGCTAGCCTGGAAAGCAGTTGATCACCTTCATCTGCCCATGGCACTGCTCGCAGAGAGGCAGAGAGACTGAGGCTGCTTGCTTGTCTTGCCCCTTAAACTTCAAATGTAGATAAGGTGGTCCGTGCTGGGCGCCTCCGTCAGCCCTGCTGTGAAAATGCGAAAGTGTGCAGATAGCTCGCAGCCAGAAAGAGCTAGCCTGGAAAGCTGTTGCTCAGCCTCATCTGCCCATGGCACTGCTCGCAGAGAGGCACAGAGACTGGGGCTGGTTCCTTGTCTTTCCACCTCAAAATTCAAATGTAGCTAAGGTGGTCCGTGCAGAGGGCTACTGCGGCGCTGCTCCGAAAATGCGAACGTCTGCAGATAGCTCTCAGGCAGAAAGAGCTAGCCTGGAAAGCTCTTGCTCAGCCTCATCTGCCCATGGCACTGCTCGCAGAGAGGCACAGAGACTGGGGCTGCTTGCTTCTCTTTCGCCCTCAAACTTCAAACGTAAATTAGGTTGTCCTTGCAGGGGGCCTGCAGCAGACCTGCTCTGAAAATGCGAACGTCTGCAGATAGCTCGCAGCCAGAAAGAGCTAGCCTGGAAAGCTGTTGCTCAGCCTCATCTGCCCATGGTACTGCTCGCACAGAGGCACAGAGACTGGGGCTGCTTGCTTGTCTTGCCTCCTCAAACTTCAAACGTAACTTTGGGGATCCCTGCAGGGGGCCTGCTGGAGCCTTGCTCCGAAAATGCGAACGTCTGCAGATAGCTGGCAGCCAGAAAGAGCTAGCCTGGAAAGCTGTTGCTTAGCCTCATCTGCCCATGGCACTGCTCGCGCAGAGAGACAGAGACTGGGGCTGCTTGCTTGTCTTGCCCCTTAAACTTCAAATGTATATTAGGTTGTTCGTGCTGGGCGCCTCCGGCAGCCCTGCTCTGAAAATGCGAAAGTGTGCAGATAGCTCGCAGCCAGAAAGAGCTAGCCTGGAAAGCTGTTGCTCAGCCTCATCTGCCCATGGCACTGCTCGCACAGAGGCACAGAGACT
>NW_027448916.1:0-7500 GCF_030867145.1 Opisthocomus hoazin
TATCATCCCAGCCAAAACCAGCACAGCTGGGAACTGGGATCTAGCAAGAAAGCGAGCCTGGCTGGGGAAAGCAGAGAGGGGGTGTCACCGAAAATCCGGGAATAAAACCTCGTAACACCACTGTAGTGTTAAAAGGCAGGCATTCTTTATTGCAGCGCCGGATGCACGGGGGATAATTCCACCAAACGTGCATACCTCATACCTTTTTCGTATAGTTTATATAGATCAAAATATACATATTTATTAGGTTACATAACTTATCCCTTTCATAATAAAATTAGTTTATTTTCATACACTCCTCCCACCCGCACTTGCGCAGTGCCTCCTAGTGGTGGTCGTCGGGGGTCTCAGGATGAAGGCTCATCCTCTTCATCACAGTGTCCGCTGGTTGACCCCAGCTTCTGCACATGCACAGTCCTCTTCTGGCTCTTGTCCCGTAGCTAGGTCACTGTAACTCTGTCGCTGTAGCTAGGTCGCCTTGACTGGCTCTAGGCGACCGCTAACATTTCAGGTGGGAAACATGGGACTTTTTGTTTCAGTTAATTTAGACAATAGATAAAACCCACAAACACACCTGCAACCATAGTAATGCTATTCCTATTAAAAATCCCCCTTTACCGTTATTGTTTAACATTGATAATTATCTGGAAACCAAACTCTCTGTTGCCGGACCTAATGTCCAGATGGGCAGGGGCTATACAAGGGACATAACTAGCAACATGGTTTATGTTTATAGTTAGCAGATTTCATCCCCTTGGTTACACTGTGATGTTTTCTATCAGCCTGATGGAGGAAGGGGCAATATAACCCCTGCAGCAGAGGAAGAAGGGTCTGTGAGCCACCGTCCTGGGGTTTTCAAGTGGTTTTCAGACGTTGCTGCTTGGTGGTGGTGTTTGTGGTGGAACATGCAGAGCTGAAAACACTGAGAAATAGCTGAGGTGTTGAAGACAACAAAAAGATTAACTCGGATGAGGAGCTTGTCTGCCAAAGGGCGGTCCCTCACAAACCAGACAGGCTCTTCCGAAGCTGGGAATCGACATGGCAATCGGGTAGCGACATGGAAAATACAGCTCTTTTCCTTGTAACAGCACTGAGTTGTTATCTTGCGGTTACAAGTCCCTGCTGCCGGCATGAGGCACACTGTCGGCCTGGGGGTTACAGCTTATCCTGGATTTGGCCAGGACAGGGTTAATTTTCACCAGACTCCAGGAAGGGGCACAGCCAGGGGGGTGGGGGCTGACTCCACCTGGCCAAACAGAGCCCGGTATTCCGTACCATGTGATGTCACGCTGGGTTCTGGTGGGGGGGCGGCGCGGCGAGGCAGGGACTCACTTGCGGCTCGGCAGCGTGCGGCGCCGGTCCTGTCCGGGAGAGCGGGTCTGTGGGGTCGTGCGGTCTGTTCTGTGTATTCCCCTTATCTGTATCGTTGTTGTTGCTGTTCCCTTTGTTTGCTGTTCCGTTAAACTGCCCTTATCCCGACCCACCAGTTTCTGCCTCTTTCTTTCCATTCTCCTCCGCACCGCGGCGGGGGGAGGGGCGGCCGCGTGGCGCTTTTGTTGCCGGCGGCAGCCGAAACCAAAACACAGCTGTTTACATCAGCCCTCCGAGCAGAGGCTGGCGCAGGAACACCATCTGCAGGAAACTCCGTTTTGTGGTGGCTCTGAAAACAAGGTTGCAAATCTGCTTCAGTGCGTGAATAACACAGCTTGTAATGCGTCATCGGTGGTACAGCCTTACAGGTGCCAAGTTAACCCACAGAAATCAGAAAATATTGGAATTAACATCAGCCTGTGCTGCGCATTACTGACCACTATAATTGCTTGATGCCACAGCAGGGAGTAGACTCACCCCAAGCTTGCCACACTGATGTGTCCTGTCCAAACTACTGTTCCTCCTCTCCTGATCCCTCCCTCAAAGACGAGTTCTTTTTTGCGGAAACTTAAAACACTAGTGCCCCATAGCCAGCTGGCACAAACCTAGCCGAAGAGCACAGCAGTGTCTCCTGCACTCACAGTCTCCTGACCCTGCTGAGTGCATGCTGCAGACTAGCTGGCTTCTCAACATGCTTGTGGAACATATGAGTTCCCTGAAGGATTCTGATGACCTGAACCAAGTCCAGGGTATGCCGCAGTGCATGAGAAGTGGGAAGTAGCCAAGCTGTCCTCACATCACTAACCGCCTTCTTTCCAAACGTGCAGTAGCTCCCCATAGGCATTGCTACTAGAACATCAACCAAGGACGACGTCTTTGACAGCTCCTTCGTCATCTGCCTTGTGTCTCAGTTCTCTGTGTATGTCTGGGGATTCTGGTCCATTCATTCTTGTTTGCTGTTTTCATACGCTGTAAATCTCTTGCTGGCACATGTAGACACAGGCCGTGTAGCCAGCACCTGCCAGTCATCAATAACACTGTGTGACATGGCAAGTCAGTGTGCTTTCCTGGGTCATGCATTTCCACCAGCCACTGAGGTCAGCGCTGAGTTCGACTGGGAAGCTGCTTGCATCAGGACGACGCTGTTGTCACTGGGGAGCAGAGGGACTTAACAGAGCTGGGGAGCTGAAGGCTCTGGAGTTGTCTAAAATCAGCTAATAAGCAATATGTCTCAAGCTAAGCAATGGGAGACTAGGAAATGGCTAAAATTGGCAAGCCAGAGCAGTGTTGCCCATTTTATTGGAGCTAGCTGGAAAATGTCCCCTGCTGACTGTGTTTCTAAGAAACTGCAAATACATCCTAAAATTCAGTGCTGCTGTTAAATGGTCAGGCTTTAAACCTCTCCGAAACATTACCTTCCAACAAGACACCTTAGAGCAAACCACAGCGTGTCTCCTGCGAGGACCCACAGAGCTACGTGCTGTCTCCAGACACCTTTCTGATGAGCTGCATGGCTGTGGTGATTTGAGCTTTCACCCTGGCAGCCCGCATGGCCACTCAGGGTACTGGCAAGCGATGTGTCAGCCCGGCAATCGCAGCCGGCACATCCACAGCGCTCTCTGCAGCCGCTGCGTACAGCAGAGCTGCTTGCATCTCTCAGGGTCTGCAACAGAAGCTACTTCAGCAGTGTCCTGCTATGCTGTCGGAATTTTGTCGGCTCTGCCTGCAGCTCCCCTTCAGTTCTGCAAGGGGGCCATTTCGCAGCCAAGCTGAGGCTGTGGGGTGATGCGGCGGGCACGGAAAGCCGCTGTGCCACCCTGCGTTTCGCTTACGGATGCAGTCCTTGGAGCTGCTGTGCCAAGCGCTTTCTCTCCAGCCACCCTGACAGCTGCTCGCCCGCGGTGGTGACGGTTGTGTCGTTCCCTCTCATGTCAGCAGAGTGCCCAGCCGTGGGAAGCGCTCTGTCAGCCGCGATCTGCGGGGTGCACACGTGGGTTGCTGCACCTGGGCCACACTCTTCGGTCTCCGTCGTAAGAGCCGGGCACGGGTCCGTGGGTGCGGGTCTCCCTCGAAATCAGCCCTGCGGGGCCTCTGGGCACCCCAGCACTAGTGGCCCCAAAGCCTCTTTCACCAGCGCTGTTCCTAGGAAGGTTTTAAGGTGCAGAGAGCGGCACTTGCGGCACCCGTGCCGGAGGCAGAGGAAGACCAGCTGGCGCTGCCCTGACTTGCTAGGGCTTCAGGAAGCGGCATGGCTGCCCAGAGACATCAGACCTATTCCCACCGTGCCCTGAAGCAAGCTGGTGCTGGGATGCTCCCTGGGGAGGCACGGGCTGCGTCTCCATCCCTGCAGGTGGAGCTGGAACAGGCCTTTCTGCTGCAGAAGAGCACAAAATGCTTGTGGGGTGCCCTCAGGCCAGGGGCAGCCTGGCCGGGCTATGGGCAGCCACCACTGCGTCCCTGGGCGCAGGGGGAAGCTCCCAGGCTGGCTCCCGCTCCTGCTGCTTGCCCCGTCCCCGCGGCCCCAGCCTCTCCCTTCCTTGCGGGGTGCCCGTCTCCTCTCACACCCCACACTGTTACACAGTCCCCTTCTCATTCCGCTGTTGCCGGGGCCACCAAGTGTGACCGGGATAGAATCGCAGAATCACAGAACAGTAGGGGTTGGAAGGGACCTCTGTGGGTCATCTAGTCCAACCCTCCCGCCGAAGCAGGGTCACCTACAGCAGGCTGTAGAGGACCCAGGGCAGACATGCCGAGGCTGCTCTCCCTCGTGAGTGAGTGACCCCTGTCCGGCCCCTACCCACCCTCCCGGGACCACCGCAGCCTGAAGCCCCTGCTCCTGCCCCACATCTCCCACAGGGCCACCCCGCTGGGCCCACCGGCCATGACAGCTCTCTGCTCCGCTGGCCCAGGGGCGGCTGAGGCCCTGCGAGGGGATGCGGGGGCAGAGGCAGGGACTGCCGGGGCCAGGAGAGGAGGGGGCCCAGCTGAGGGCGGAGGAGGGAAGGGAGGGAGGGAGGAATGTCCCCTTGGAGGGGCACAGGCCCTGGTGCGGTGGAGGGGGTAGCTGGCAGAGGTGGGCAGCAGAGTCTGTGCCATTGCGGCTGCCTCCAGAGGCACCAGGCAAGTGGGGCTGGGGCTTTTGTGGGGAAAAACACCCCAAAAAAACCCCAAACAAAACCGAAAACCAAAACACCTCCCCCCAGTCCAAACCAAATTCACCAAAAAAACCCCCACATTTTTTTCTTATTTTTCTTTTGTCTTTTTAAGTTTTTTCCTTTCTTATTTTTCTTTTTTATTGTTTGGTTTTTTCTCTTCTTTTTCATCATTCTGTCTTCTTTTCTTCTTAATTTCTTTTTTCTGCTTTCTCTTCTTCTCTTTTTTTTTCTCCTTTTTTTTCCTTCTTTTTCATTCTTTTTCCCCCTTTTGCCCCAGAGCTCCCGGTTCCCCTGGCGCCCTGCAAAGATGGTTGATGGAGCGAGACCTCAGGCTGGCTGGTCCCCGCGCCTTGCTCAGCACCAGCAGACGGGAGCAGGCCACCCTGCCAGCCGCTCCTTTGTTTCCACCCAGCACTTGTCCCCGTTCAGGAGGGTTAAGCCCAGCCTGCCTTCTTCCCCAGGGCTGCTGACCTTGCTGATGTCCACTGCCGCTCCACCGGTGCCTCGTGCTCTGGGAAGCCCCCTATCAGACATCGAGTACCAGGTCTTCTTCGCCAGCCTGTATCCGCCCTGGAAGGCGGACATGTCCTGCCAGCTGCGCCAGGCACACGGCTGCTTCAGCCCCGCCATCACGCAGCTGGACCAGGAGGAGAACCACGGCCGTGTCCCGGAAGGTAGGGCCATCCCACCCACAGGTATCGCCGCAGCCGGAGCAGAGGTGGCTGTTTCTCTGACCCAGAATGCCACAGAGATTGTGGGAATGGTGGTGGAATGGGTCATTCTGGGGTCTCTAGCCAAAGTCCGGCTTGCAGCAGAACACTCCCAGAACTAGAACACCCTGGCTTTGTGCAAGGGAGTTTGGTTTCGTGGCCTCTCTTGGGCACCCCTTCCAGTGCTGCACCTCTTTCCTAGACAAAGAAGCATTTCCTAATGACCAGTCCTAACCTCCCAAACAGAAATTCGCACTTCTTTTTTCCCTATTGTGTTGTCTGGCACCACCAAGAAGAGTTTGACTTTGTCATCTTGTAGCTGTCCTTCAGGTCCTTGTTGACTACCATTAACTCACCGCCCCATCTCCTCTTCACCCAGATGAACAAGCACATCTGCCCCAGCCTCTCTTCATGAGTCACAGGCTGAAAGCCGTGGCCACTTCAGTGGCCTTTTGCTGAGCTCTTCAGTTTCTCCCCATCTCCATTAGTGGAGTGGCAGGGGAAAACAAATGGCCGCTGTTTTCTGAAGCTCGCTGAAGCTCATCGTCTCTTCCCAACAGTTCCTCTTACAACCTGACCAGCTCCTTCCAACTTGATCTGAGGTTTCATGCAGAAGCTTGGCTCATGGGCTCTCATGGGCCTTTAAGAAAGCTTGACCTGATAAGCTGCTTTTTTAAGTGCTGAACATTTCAGGAGCCAAGAAACATCCCAGTTCAGAAAGCTCCATAGCAACAGCACCCTTTAAATCTCTGCAGTCATACTTTCCCTGCACCCCTGCATCAGAGAATTTAAGTGGCATAATTATATCTGTGCAGCTGAAAAACTTGGGACTACTTCTGTTGGATTTTTCTTCAGAGAAAAAAAATAGGAACAATTTTCTCATTAAAAAATATGTCTTTATATTTAGCTATAAACGTCAATGAAGTGAATGATCAGCCAACTGTGCTTATTTGGACTGCAGCTTGAGGGCAACTATTTCTTGCTTATTTCTGCAGCTGTTTCAGGGGAACGGGCCCCACCCCACATCACCAGACCCAGGGATGGATCCTGGGCTCCTCACTCGCTTGCGGGCCCCTGCAATCCACAGTGCCTGTGGACTTGCCTCCATCCCCTCCATGGCTGGAACCACTGTCAAACTATTTTGCCCCAAAGCGGTTGTGTTCTCTGGTGCTTCCAGGCTTGGTCTGGTCATCTTTTTAACCCATCTAATCAGTACTTTTTTTTTCTTTTTTTTAAACCCTTCAGTGACTAATAACAGAGTCCTTGCCAGATCCTGGAAACCCGAGCTTTGGGTCTCTAAGAGGGAAGATCACCATGTGAAAAAGGGCAGAAGGACAAACTGAAAACCCCAGTGGTTTGGAGGGGAAGGGCATGTAGCACCTGGTACCTGGAGCTACAAGAGCACAAGGCTGTGTTGTCCGCTTGGGGGCAGACAGCTTTGACTTTCCCTTCAACCACATGCCGCTGTGTGAGCAGCCATCCCAGCAGTCCCCAGCTCTTGTTGCGCCCAGGTCAAGGGGGCAGATGCCTAAAATTGTGGCCTGCCCCCATCCAGCATGTCTCTCTCACCCCTCTCCAGGGCCGGTCTGCTCTGACTTCCTGGAGGCACCGTGGTTTCAGACCTTCTGCCAGTTTGCCCAGTATCGCTGCTTCAAACGCCAGTTCTACGTCAAGGTGGGGAGCGGGATTTGGGACAGGGTGGGAGGCGGTATCTCCTGGGAGGCGTGAGGAAGAAGGGAAGATAACACAGTGGGACTTGTGTTTCTCCCTCTCTCAGTGAATCCCATGTCTGAGGTTGTCTCCTCCAAAAAACCTTCTCCTCCCGATGAAGCAACCTCATGCTGTGGCCTCCTGGGCAACGGGAGAAAGATTCCCTATGGAAGATGGTATGGCAGCACTGAGCTGCGCTGGGCGCCCCTGCTCACCTGGTGACCTTTTGTAACTGCTCTCACCCCCCCAGCAGCTTTCTGGCTCGCCTCAGAAAGGTGCCTTCAGCTCTCCTGTCCCTCTCTCTCTCCAGCTGCAGGACAGACTTCTCTCTCTCCTGCTGATGCCCTGCTGAATGCCAATGTGGACACTCTCCTGAAGTACTCCTACGCTCTGTCAAATCAGAAACCGCTGCCGAGGAAGCTCCCCTCGGCCGCGCCAGAGATGCCAAGACCCCCGCAGGACGGGGGGCTACCTGTGCTTCCACCGAACCTGCCGGTCCCAGCTGCCCCTATCCCCTCGCCTGCCAGGCTGGGATCCCCTGTCTCGACAGAGCA
>NW_027448916.1:12500-24899 GCF_030867145.1 Opisthocomus hoazin
CCACTCTGGGGCTGGTCCCCATGCGACACTTGCACACAAGCCCAGGAAAGGCTCAAGTGTCGAGGGGACCCCGCAGCCATATTGAAGGGACCCCGTGCCAGCTCTGCCTGCCCTGCCTCCCCCTTGCTGACCTTGGATGGTGACCTTGCTGAAGACCTGCAGCCCTTGCAGGGTGGAGCAGTTCCACCGGCGAGAGTGAAACTGGTGCTGGCACTCCTCGACAGCCAGCTCCGTGCCTCGCTTCACTGCATCCATGGCTTCCACCTGCCGCCGGCAAATGCGGACCTGCTCTTCTACCAGCCCCGTCAGACCCTCGCAGCCCCCGGGGTCCCGGAGGACCGCCCGCAGGGAAGGCTGCTTGGCCAGGTACCTGTGGGGCAGGGGAGAGATTCAGTCGCAGATGGACTAGAGCCAGGGCCATTTCTGTAGGGCTTAGCCCTCCATAGCCTGATTTTAGAGCAGAAACGGGACAAGGAAGGGGATATGCAGTCTCCTGTCTGTGCCAAATTGGACATTCCTGCTCCCCATCCTGGTCTGCACCTCTTCAGCTTCACCATCCCTCTCCCTTCATGCTCCGAGATGTGCCTCTGACTGTGCTGCCTTTGGGTTGCCCGGGTTCTTTCTTCCGCGCTTTTCTCACAGATCTGCCCATTTTCTTAGGAGACAGCACCTCCCCAGGTGACTTTGCAGCCCAGATAATACAAGTGAAAAGCATACTTACAGCCAGGTCACAGCAAGGACATGCTGCACGGGGATCAACACCACGTACAGACACACCATCTCCATCCCGTCCTCGACAAAACTCCACCTTCAGCCACGGCGCAGCAGCTGCCTGGATCCCCTCCTCAGACCTCCCGCCACCTCTGCCCGACAGTCGCTTTCACAGCAGCTCCGGCCCAGTGCTGCAAAGCGTGGGTAGCCCGCGCCCCGGGCAATGACCATGGGCTGCCGCGGTGTGCCTGCCAGCAGCGGAGAGCCAGTGGCCTGCAGAAACCTGGCAGGTTGGCCCTGTGAGGGCGTCCACGCCGGTGCTGCTCCCTACCTACAGCTCAGGCAGCATTGTGGGAGAGCTCTGAGCTAGGACTCTGGGGTGGGCATCTGTTGGAGGGAGCTCACATGGCTGGGGACAGTATCAGTGTTGGACCTCCGGTCTCTGCTGTCCTGTCAGCAATCTGGTCGTCTCCTTCCACAGTCAAGTCACTTCACCAGCAGGAAGCAGCCTGAGACCCAGCCAGCAGCAGACAGAGCCTTCCATGCAAGAAAAACCTGGCAGCACCAAGCAGCTGTTACTAGACCCACCAGCTCATCATCTCTTTGCCACCAAGCCTTTTGGGGATCCGGAGAGTTTCCCTGCAGTGACAGCTCGTGGGAGCCAAGACCGGAACCTGCTGCCTTCCTAATCCCCAGCTGCTGTTCTTGAGGACCCTCCGTCATCTGCCTCCTCCAGACTGGAGATTCTTCTTTTCTACCCTGCAGCCCACATAGCTACGGCAAACAGACGCAGCCCGGCTGCTCTCTGGCTCTCTTAACTCTTTCTCTGGCACATCTCCCTTTACCCCCCTCATTTTCTTCCCCACGGCAAGAGGGACAGTCTTTGCCCTTCTCCTAAGCAGGCATAATGGGGTGGCTGCCCCTCTTGCCGGTGGGCAGCCCTTTCCTACGAGCCCCTGGGAATCCAGGAAAATGTGTGACTGGGAGGTGAAATGTCCTGGGAGCAAAGCCTGACGTTCGCTGAGCAGACCTGGGAAGTGCTAGCTGTCCCCACCACCCTGGAAGGTGAAACTCCTCATGCAGCCCAGAGGTTTCTGCTTTTCCTGTCTGAATCATTCAGAAAGTGAAACGCTGCTGCTCTGGCCCTGCTTTGGTTCTTCCACCACGGCCCCACACATAGGTTAACCCCTTTGCTGTGCTCCTCCACATTTCCCTGCACAAAGAGGTCTGAAGAGTACTGGGCTGTATCAGCCACCCTTTGGAACCTGAGCAGCCTCTCCGTTGTAGCACGCTTTCCACCTCTTTCCTTGCCTTCCCGGCTCCCCACGTTCCTTGTCCCGTTGGGTCCTTGCTCCTGCGTTCTGGAGTCAGCATGCCGGGGCGGCAGGCGTGTTGGGATCTGCAGTGTCAGGGTGTAGCCTCCGACACACACCCTGGTGATCTGGTCTTACCTGCTGTCGACTCAGACTGGGGTGAGGAAACGTTGGGGGTTGTGCTGCTCTTCCTCATGAGCTGAGCCTCCAAGAGAGAGCGAGGGGCAGAGGTGGGAGCCCGCCCGGGCAGGAGGAGATGGAGCTCGCCAGCTGATGCACCGAGGGTGAGTGAGGTGAGTGAGCCCGGCTGGGTAAGGGATGCTGCGGGGCACCGTGGGCTCGCAGGCTAGGCTAAGTGCCACTGTGTCCCCCTCTTACGACACACACGGTGAAGGCATGACTACCAGGCGCAGCCAGGTGTGTCCACATCTGTGCGGGAGGCGAGGGCTGCAGGGGAGGGGAAAGTTCCTACAGAGAGTGTCAGAGAGGGTGCAAAGCGAGAAGGAAACCCCCCTCCCAGGTATATCTGCAAGCCTTTATCGGTACCAGAGCCGTGACAGGAACTGAAGAGACACAAAAAGCTGCGAGAACAAAGATCCCAGTAACTAGGAAGTGAGAAAGGGGATCTGGTTAAAAAACAGAGAAGCACTAAAAAAGAGCAGGGTGAGATCAGTGGTTTGGGTGCTATTGTACCCCCCAAAGATTTATGGCCAACAGTAACATATCCCTCGGTGTGTCACTCCCCGAATGAGGAGACAGTGACGGCAGAACAAGGGAGGAAAGGAGAGAGAAAGTCAAACACCAGCAGTAACAGCCAGCGGGTGAAGGAGCCAGGCAGGGAACGAGGGAACCCACAGGCACAGCACCTTCTTAGGGCGGCTGCTCCTGGGGAAGGACCGCAGTACGATTAGGAGTGTCCCCACGAGCCGCGTCTTCTTCCAGGTGTGCTGGGACTGGCAAAGCAGATATAGGACTTGAAGAAACAGAGTGCCACACGGGCTCTGCAGAAGGGCAGATCCCTTCCCGGCTACGCTTGGCTGTGCCAGGTTGCAGATGTCCTGCTAAATCAGCCCTTGCACTTTCTTAGCGCCGTGCCTCCTGCAGCCTTGAATGACAGGGACTGACTGTTTGTGGCAAACATGCCTTTGCCTGCCATGGGCACTGACGTCTTTCCAGAGCTTGGCTCTTTCTGGGTCCCTGCCACATGCCAGCAGCGTGCAGCTGGGCTCCCGGGAAGGGCCTTGGCCCCAAAGTGCCCAAGTCCCTGGGACTGACAGGACTCTCAGTCATTGTGCTGGCGGTGGATTAAATCAACTTTGCTCTCACGTCACGTATTTCACTTCTTCCTCCTGTTTAACAATATTTTGGGAAGTGGATGTTTTGATTTTCCCCTGTCAGTCCTGGGGGTGGCTGAGTTAGCACGGCAGCAAAGACGAGCAAGTACTTGGCACTATGGCCCAGGGCAGGTCTCCTCAGTTGCAAGAACACCTGCGTGTTGCTTCTTTCACAATTGCGTTTGCTTTGATAGGGTGTCTTAGCTTATCAGCTTGGGATAGCAAAGTTCATGCTTTGTGGTGAGCCAGAAGTGCATCAGGAAGTGAAAAAGGAGAGGTGATGAACTGCAGCACGACAGACATAGAATCAGCCTTTGCTCGGTGGGGATGGCTGTGATTTGGATGAGCAAGCAGCCAAGAGCCTGCCTGGCTCTGTTTTGATTCAAGCTGTTTGCAGCTTTGGTGCCTGGCCCGAGACTTCTGCAGTGACAGCGATCGCTAGCCAGCAAGCCTGCTTGCACCCTTGGCTCTTCACCAGCAGAGAGGTAAGCGAGACGGAAACATCTAGAGAGCTGGATGGTCTGGGCACGCTGGGCAACCTGTCCCTGCGAGCTGCTGCACATGTGCTGCTGGACCTGACGGCGGGGCACTGGGGGACACTCTACGCCTCTTCGGTTCCCTAGCGAACCAAGAGCTGCAAGGCAAACCTCGGGATTTATTTAAACAGAAGCTTTCTTTGGGATCCTGTGATACTAAAAGCACAGGCAGCCTGCAGAGCTTACTTGCCAAGGTGTCCACAACCTCTTCCACGGGGCCCTCAGGAGATGAAGGGGAGAGATACGCCTAGAGAGCAGGCAGTAGCAGTGCAATCAGAACTCGTGAGTTAAAGATGGAGGTCTCAGCTTTGATGTCATGTATCTCATTATAAACAAGCCATCCTAAGTCCTGAATGTCTTCATGGTTCTAATCATC
The DNA here is from genome assembly GCF_030867145.1 of Opisthocomus hoazin. Lineage (NCBI taxonomy): Eukaryota > Metazoa > Chordata > Aves > Opisthocomiformes > Opisthocomidae > Opisthocomus > Opisthocomus hoazin. The sequence continues at coordinate 16,771 of NW_027448916.1, forward strand.
AGAATAATCTAATTTCTTGGTTACAAAAAAGGTGAAAAGTGGGGCTTAAACATCAACTACAGCAGGTAAAAAGCATACACATTTATGAAAAAATATACCTTCAACTTCTAAAGCAAAGTTGGGTGGTTTTCTTGAGGCTTGGTGTGTTCTTTGTTGTTTCCTGTTGGTTTCAGGTTTACTAAGTGAGCTTGTGCAGTCTGTGTTTGCCGCTGCACCACTCTGAACCCCAATGCCGTGTTCTCTGCATCCCCAGGGCAGCCCCAAACCACTCCAGGGTTTAAATGATGAGTCAGTCTCAGAAACATTGACCCTGTGGCACACTCGGCGAGACTTTTCTAGATATCTTCTTCCACCTCGTTTCTCAGCCCATGCATAACCCTGTGTTGCCCCACGCTGTGCTCTTTCACCACTTTTTGCAGGGCTAGGAGACAGTGGCTATTGGTGAGATAGTGTCGGGAGAGAAGACACCCCCAGACCAGGCAGCAAGATGCCAGGTGTACGTCTCATCTCAGGGCACTCCTGCCCGTTCCGGCCCCTGTATGGAAGTACAGCTAGGGTTTCCCACCCCACAGAAGAAAAAACTCAAAATCCCTGTGAGTTTTGCATGTCCCGTGGGGACTCCCTGCCTAGCAGCTGGTTTGCTGTCTCTGGCGAGAGGTGCCCACCCCGGGCCCAAACTCTGGCTCATCCCAGCCCAGCACCCTGCGCCAGCCAGGGCCCTGGGCATCTCCCGAGCGCTTCGGGGAGGCACGTGGCTCTCGCCTCAGTGGGGTGGTCACAGAACAGGCGGTGTGAGAGGGGAGGGCAGCGAATTCTTTTCAGCTTTTTTTTGGGTATTGTCTGCCCATTCACCAGAGTCACGCTCTGCTTTCCCCTCACACAGCAACAGCAGTCGACTTTGCCCCCATCTCACACCTACACCAGCGCCTCTTCCTCCCTCATCGGTGTTTTCCCTTCCTTCTAGTTTCTGCAGCTCCTCCTCCCCTGTAGCAGTTGCTCATTGTGTGTGTGTGTGTGCATGTACACATGTGCACGTGTCATGTTTATGTCATTTACCCTGTCTCCCCTTCCCAGGGCAGCAAGAATACTAGCAACAAATTCATTTTCCACCTGAAAATGGACAGAAGTATCCTCCTAGGTAGCATCCTTAGTTGGAATTGCTCTTGTCTTCCCTGGGAAAAAGGCCGTGGTCTCGGCAGATGGCCTTCAGGGGCTCATATTGATCTTCACTGAGAGGCAAAAAGATGCGTCCTTCACCTCCTGGGCCACTTAAGGTCAGTCACCAAACAGAAAGTTCATTCAAGATTTCAAGACAGCATCTCATCGTGAGGAGGAGAATGATTTAGCTGTGGTACCATTGCTTCTTTACACAGCTGATCACTTGAGACCTCTCAGCAACTTTCATGTAGAGCAATCAGTACTTGAGGTTTTGTAGAGGCAGCCACAAACAACATGGCCTGTGGCTCTCAGACATTAACCAACACAGATAATCCAACCAGTTTCAGCTCTTCTGCCTCCCTGCTACGAGCTTGCTCTACTCGTAGCTTTCCTCTTCAGTGAGGGATGGTCACAACAGTACCTTCAGAGCTCTGCAGAGAACGCTCCGTTCCCACAGCTTCCAAAGACCATGCGTGTACACATGTCATTTCAGGCCTCTGAAATCTTGATTACAGTGTCTGTTCTGTCAAATTTGAGACTACCAGCTTAGCTTCAATAACACCACCGCTAGTGGATTCTTGCTTCTGTGTTTCCACCCACCCACAAAAAATACCATAAAATAACATAGAATAAAAGAAAATAAAACAAATCTCATCAAAAAAACCAAATCTGTTTTACACTCTTAGTCATCTTTGCTGCCAGTTTAGAACTCTGCTGCCTGGTGTCTCGAAGGTTTGAAGGGCTAGTATGTAAGGAAAGACCACTCAGGAAAAAAAGAAAAGGTGATGGTGGTTTAAAAACTAAATGGCTTGGCTTTCTTGCACTGGTGTTCATGGCAGGAAAACCTTGGAGATGTCCACAGCAGAAACTCTCTTTTCAGGGAAATTCATCAAAATACTGTCTCTGATCTAAAGGGTGATAGGAACGGCTATGGAGCAGCAAGATGAGCTAAACGGTGTCTGGAACCACACAGCTCCTACCCCAGAGGTCCAAAAACAACTGAAGGGTGAAAGACCTGACTAACTGTGGTGTACAAACATTTGCTTAAAACTGCTTTCAAAGGCTTACTAGCAGATGCAATTTCAGAAAAGGCTCTTGAGGGATTTCAGACAAGGGAGCTTGATGTCTGTGCTGAACAAACTAGTAGAAGGTATAATAAAGGAAAAAAATCAACTGGCATGCAGTCACATCTAATTACTGGGGAAGAGTCATCATGGCTTTTATAAAGGGATGCTGTGCCTCACAGTCCTTCTTTGAAGGAGTCAACAAGCACATGAGCAGTGACCCGTGTGGATTTCCAAAAGGCTTTCAAAAGGATTCTCACCAATGGTGCTTAAAGAAATTTAGAGGAAAAGTTCCTACCTGGATAAAAAGTGCCTGAAAGATAGGACACAGAATGTGGGTAGATGGCTGGTTTTCTCAGCAGAGTTATACAACACCAGTGCTGGAGCCTGGGCCGTTTGACTTATTCATGCGGGATGAATAATGAAATAACAAATCTGTTGGAGACATAAAATTATTCAGGTTAGAAAAGATGAGGGTTGGCTGCAAAGAACTGCAGAGATTAAAGGAAGTGTGAGTGACTGGCCTTAAAATAGCAGCTGAAATTTCATCTTGCCAAGTGATGAGAAAAAACAATTTGAATTGACCATTACCCCTTGCAAATGAGATCTATGCCTACTCAGCTCTCATCATGCACATGATGATGTGCATCCACTTCATCAGCGCTGTGTACGTTTCAAGCACCCCACCACGGGGCTCACAAAGGCTGCAGCAGAATTGGAAAGGTGCTGAGAAGGGCAACAAGGACGTTTAAAAGTACAGAATAGCTCCTTTGTGAGGAACAGCTATGAAGACAAGAATCCTTTAGCCTCAAAAAAAAAGTGAGTTCTGAGGGGGAATATGGTAGACATTTATAAAATCATTAGTGATAAGGTGAAGGTGAGTAGGGATGGTTTTTCCACTGTCTCTTGCAGCATTAAAACTGGGAACTGAATCTAGCAGGTGGTAATTAAAAAATTAGTATAAGGAAGTGGTTCTTCACCTGAGATGCGATTAAGTTGTGGAACAAATTTGCACTCCTGGCACTGGATGTTGCAGGTGGCAAATTTTGCATCAACTCAAAAACCAACTAGAAAAAACCATGAAAGAAACTTCCCTGAGGACTACTGAATACCAGTAGGTCACCTCTGGCTCAGGAAATCCCTGGGATACGATATGCTGGAAGCAGGAAACAAACTTGAGGGAGCATAACTACGTGATTGCACGGTTCTTACATTATCCCGTTACCATCCACAATCTGAGATAGAATGCTAGTTGTAGATAGACCACTGATCTCACACAGGATGGATTGTGCTTACCTATTACATTCTCTAGAGCCATTTATTGAATGCGTCTTGATAAGAATAGCTTGTCTGTGGAGACTAGTTAACTTCACCTGACACCTGACTGGTCTGGGTACACGTGTTAGAGCAGGTCATGGTCCCTCACAGAGTCTCAGTCTCAGAAACTTTGTCTCACTCAAGACGAAGGTCTCAGCAGTCTGTTCAGTCTGCAGTCATCGCAGGTTTTGGCTTTAGCAAAAGCTGGCATATCCTTCCTCCTTGAGACTTTTTGAGGCATTTAATAATTTCACTTGAAACCAAGAACATTCTTGCACATTTGCCTCATCTTGCTGGATTATTTTATGCTTTAAATTTATGCAAGTCTTCACACAAAGTTTTCATCCACCAAGAAGGGTGAAAGCCACTCAGATACAGCTTGACAAACCAGTAGAATTTCCTCTAAGAAGCCTGCCTTGGTGGTGGGCCTGCCCAACAACACCAAAGGATGGGCAAATTGATAGCTCTCTGCTCTCTTGTACTAGACTTCCACTTTCATCATTTAACATATTGTTGCCAGAATCAATCTCTTCCTACCTATGCGGTCAGCACACGCTTCTTCCATCTTTAATTGATTCTCCCTCTAGATCTGTGCATTGCCCCACAGTTCCATCCAGAAGGTCTGACATGTTAGTCATGCCTGTCAAGTTGCTGAGTAGCTTCATCTTACAGTAATATCAACCTTATGTAAGGATTTCCTCCTCTAGATGGAAAATTCTACTTTCCTTTTGAGGTAAATCCCACTCTACGTGGGCTCTGTGAGGGAGTCCCTATCTAACACTTGCAAACAGCTACGGGGAATTCTGTCATGCCTACCAAACCTTGCTCCACCGTGACAGCTCTGAGAGTGGATGTCTAGTTTTAGGTTCATAGAATAATTAAGACTGTCTCTAGCCCAACTTCCTGCTCAAAGCAGGGTCAGCTATCAGATCAGATGAGGTCACCCTGGACTTTCTAGAGTCTGGTCTTGAAAACCTGCAGGCATGGAAACTCCACAACTTCTCTGGGATACCTGTTGCAATGCCTGACTGTCCTCACAGTGAAAACATTTTTCACTATATCCAGTCCGAATATCTATTGCTTCAATTTACGTCTCTTAGCCCCCTGCCATGCCCCACTGTAACTCTGCCCTCTTCCAGTAACCACATTGTAGGTATTGGAAGGCTGCTATTATGTCTCCTGAAGCCTTCTGTTCTCCAGCTGAACAAGCCCAGTTCCCTCAGCATCTCATCATGGGGCAAGTCCTCCAGCCCCCAGACCTTTCTGGTGGCCTTCCACTGGACCCACTCTGGTTGATCAATGTTTGGCAAGGCAGTGCTACCGTTAGAATCTAGAGTGCTTACTAGTCTCACACCATTTGGGAGTCATGGGTACGTTTGTCCACATGAATCCAACGGCCCTTCCTGCTTTACTGTGTTCTCCCTTACCTGGCTGTGCTGCTCTGTGTTTGTGGGACATGGGCTACTTCGTGCTTTACAGTGTTGTAATCAGGAAAATGATCTGAGGACATCCAATCCAAAGGAACTGTATGAATGTAAGCAACGCAAGGAGCTCCAACCAGCTGGGACCCACGTTTTTGTGGGGTGTTTCACCTAGGAAAAGGAGATAGGATGGAGTCAAATTTAACTGTAGTATAATTCTTTTTATCTGTAACGGATGTTCAAAGTCCTCTTTCTCTGATATAAACCAATACTATGCAGTTTTTATTTTAAGTTTCTTCCAGTCAGCATTTTTCTCTCAAAATGCTTGCTCTCCTCTTTTTCTTTCTCTTTCTCTCTCTCTCTCTCTGTTTCTGGAACTGCCTTGACTACTTCCCCTGGGTGCTTTTGTGCTGTCCCTTTCTTGTATATGTGTGCTCTCCACAGTGATCAAAGCAACACGCATTTTCTGGGGTTGAGCGATAAATGATTCTGTACAACAATTACCTTCTCTGTGCTCTGACTTCATGCAATTACTCATTTTTCTACCGTCCATTTTTCTTAGTCTTGTGGTTTCTTTGTGTGCTCTTGCAGCAGAAGCCATCATGTTTGTATTTTGACCTTTCAAGAGATTTCCCCCTCTAACTTAAATTCTCCTGTCTTGGTCTTCCACTCTGACCAGGAATTGCGCTGACATTCAACACATGGCAATGACCCTCCATCGCGTCAGCATTCACATAACCACTGGAAATAATTGCTGAACTAGAGGCAGAAGCTGACTCTCGGTGACTACATTACCACCCCTGTCAGATGACCACTGCCCAGCAATCCAAAGCAGCACCAGCCAAGAGAGAGGTGTGCCTGTCTACCTCTTAGCTGCAGATGAGGGGACTGACCTGCCTGTGGCTTGCTAGGGGGGAATGACTTCTCTCAGCGCTTTTATTTGTGCCTCCTTAGTGCACCAGCAGGCTCAGCCACCTCAGCGAGACTCTGCCCTGATCCCCGCTGGGCATGTCAGCTTCCAATGCGTCTCAGACATGCAAGGATTACAGCTTCAACCACCACCCCCTCCTGCCTATCTACACCCTGATATTCGTCACAAGTCTGTTGCTGAATGTCATGGCCCTATGGATATTCATCCGCTACCTGCGCCTGAAGTCTGTGGTGATGATCTACATGTTCAATCTGGCCGTGAGTGACCTCACCTTCACGCTCTCTCTGCCGCTCCGACTCTACTACTATTCCAACCACCACTGGCCCTTTGGTAACACCCTGTGCCAGGTCTCTGGCTCTGTCTTCCAGATCAATATGTATGGCAGCTGCCTCTTCCTCATGTGCATCAACCTGGATCGCTATGTTGCCATTGTCCATCCACTTCGCTGGCGGCATCTGCGACGCCCCAAGGTGGCCAAGCTCCTTTGCCTGATGGTCTGGGTTGTGATCTTCACGGGCTCCATCCCCACAGCCATAGTCCACAAGCAAAACCACTGTGAGGTACAGAACCAGACTATGTACCTGTGCTTTGAAAGCTTTAGTGACAACATGTGGCAGAAAAACCTCTTCCCGTTAGTCATCCTGGCTGAAATCTTGGGGTTTCTCCTGCCTCTCAGCTCTGTGACATACTGCTCAATCCGGATCTTTCAGGAGCTCTGCCAGAGCAGCCAGACGAAGACCCTGCGACAGCAGAAGACTATCCGTCTCCTCTTGGTCAATCTGGTCATCTTCATCATCTGCTTTGTACCCTACAACACTACCCTTGCAGTTTATGGGATGATAAAGGCCCGAGTCATTAAGGTTGAGCAAGAAACACAGGCCTCCGTGCGCCAAGTCTTAATTATGACAATGCTGTTGGCCAGCATGAACTGCACGCTGGACCCCTTGATCTACTACTTCAGTACTGAGGGTTTCCGTAACACCTTTAAGAAACTGCGGCAGGGAAAAGCCTGGGACTCAGATACAGGGATACTCAAGAATCAGGTTGTGGAGAACAAGTCAACCCGAGACCATGCCTTCTCAAAACTAAAACAGCTCCCAGTTGAAAACTTCATCTGTCCCAATGGATCTTTGCCATCACTTCCTATGGCAGTATTTTTGAACAGCCCTATTGAGGACTCAGAAATATAACCACAAGAAGGTCATACCGTGGCAGAGTCACCCATTCAATAGTTACAGCAACACTGTGGGAAACGGCTCAGGGTAACGTAGCAAGCTGTTTGAGGGAGCGCAGCAGACTGTATGTGGGTGAACGTGATGATACAAAGCTGAAGAGTGAAAGGTTGTTTCAAATAAACAGAGTTGTCTCCATGACATGGTCCCACCTGACTCTTTTGGTGCAGGAAACACAGTGGGGAACAAGGGCTTCAAACCAACCTAGTGTGGCTAGGTCTGGTCAGCACAGATTCCTGTTGCAAGTCCATCCTGCCTGAGCACCTCCTGGCTGCACTGTAAGGTGAAGCCATTCTGCGGATGATCAGAGCACAGATGTGGTACTCACTGCTGACAGAGTGAATTTAGTAGCAACGACTGAGGGAAACTTCATTGTTTTTTTAACTAGATGCTTCAATCTGGGTCTCAGGTCCAGCTTGGGGCACCTAAATAAGTGCCTTAATTTTCCAAATGAGTTGAAGCATTTCACAACGCTTGTTGGCGTTGAGGAGAATAGCTGAGTGTTTAGTACTCTTGCAGAAAATAGGTTCCTAATTGCATAGTAAGTCACAGGCCTTAGCAAAACAGTCTTTGGGAGGTACGACAAATGTGCTTGTGCAGCTGTGTAGACACACACACGCAGCACAATGGCTATAAATTTACCTAAAGCGAAATGGCCTGGGAAACACTAGCGTACTTAAAAGTACACCCAGCATTCATAATGGCCCCAAGAAACAGAGAGGGTACCAATGTTATTGTCATCGTTTCTGCAGATCACATTGACAGTGGTGCTTTGCACTTTCTTGTCGCTCGGCCATAGGGTGGTTGATTTCAGGTCTGAGTCACTTTCACTGTTGAAAAGGAATGATGTCGCAGAATGAGGCTGCGGTGAAATACATTTGCTTGCACTGTTTGTACGTGCTTTTTCAGCTTGCACTCTATGCGAAAGCCCTGTAAATCTCCCGAGAAGCGAGAGATCCAGCTGTACACAGGCAGTGCCAGGAACCCCAGTGATTCAGCCCTGCTA
>NW_027448918.1:0-5000 GCF_030867145.1 Opisthocomus hoazin
GGGTGCCTGCACGGGGTGGGAAGGGCCGGCGGCGGGCTGCCTGTGCTCTCTCAGCCGGGGCGGCGGTGGGGGGGCTTGCGGAGGGGTGGCTGGGGTCGGCAGGCCGGCCCTGCCGGAGGCCCGTATGCAGGGGTGCCTGCACGGGGTGGGAAGGGCCGGCGGCGGGCTGCCTGTGCTGTCTCAGCCGGGGCGGCGGTGGGGGGGCTTGCAAGGGGTGGCTGGGGGCGGCAGGCCGGCCCTGCCGGAGGCCCGTATGCAGGGGTGCCTGCACGGGGTGGGAAGGGCCGGCGGCGGGCTGCCTGTGCTCTCTCAGCCGGGGCGGCGGTGGGGGGGGTTGCGGGGGGTGGCTGGGGGCGGCAGGCCGGCCCTGCCGGAGGCCCGTATGCAGGGGTGCCTGCACGGGGTGGGAAGGGTCGGCGGCGGGCTGCCTGTGCTGTCTCAGTCGGGGCGGCGGTGGGGGGGCTTGCGGGGGGTGGCTGGGGTCGGCAGGCCGGCCCTGCCGGAGGCCCGTATGCAGGGGTGCCTGCACGGGGTGGGTGGGCCTGCGGCGGGCTGCCTGTGCTCTCTGAGCCGGGGCGGCGGTGGGGGGGGCTTGCGGGGGGTGGCTGGGGGTCGGCAGGCCGGCCCTGCCGGAGGCCCGTATGCAGGGGTGCCTGCACGGGGTGGGAAGGGCCGGCGGCGGGCTGCCTGTGCTCTCTCAGCCGGGGCGGCGGTGGGGGGGGTTGCGGGGGGTGGCTGTGGGCGGCAGGCCGGCCCTGCCGGAGGCCCGTATGCAGGGGTGCCTGCACGGGGTGGGAAGGGGCGGCGGCGGGCTGCCTGTGCTCTCTCAGCCGGGGCGGCGGTGGGGGGGGTTGCGGGGGGTGGCTGGGGGCGGCAGGCCGGCCCTGCCGGAGGCCCGTATGCAGGGGTGCCTGCACGGGGTGGGTGGGCCTGCGGCGGGCTGCCTGTGCTCTCTGAGCCGGGGCGGCGGTGGGGGGGGCTTGCGGGGGGTGGCTGGGGTCGGCAGGCCGGCCCTGCCGGAGGCCCGTATGCAGGGGTGCCTGCACGGGGTGGGTGGGCCTGCGGCGGGCTGCCTGTGCTCTCTGAGCCGGGGCGGCGGTGGGGGGGGCTTGCGGGGGGTGGCTGGGGGCGGCAGGCCGGCCCTGCCGGAGGCCCGTATGCAGGGGTGCCTGCACGGGGTGGGAAGGGGCGGCGGCGGGGTGCCTGTGCTCTCTCAGCCGGGGCGGCGGTGGGGGGGCTTGCGGGGGTTGTCTGGGGGCGGCAGGCCGGTCCTGCCGGAGGCCCGTATGCAGGGGTGCCTGCACGGGGTGGGAAGGGGCGGCGGCGGGCTGCCTGTGCTGTCTCAGCCGGGGCGGCGGTGGGGGGGCTTGTGGGGGGTGGCTGGGGGCGGCAGGCCGGCCCGGCCGGAGGCCCGTATGCAGGGGTGCCTGCACGGGGTAGGAAGGGCCGGCGGCGGGGTGCCTGTGCTCTCTCAGCCGAGGCGGCGGTGGGGGGGCTTGTGGGGGGTGGCTGGGGGCGGCAGGCCGGCCCTGCCGGAGGCCCGTATGCAGGGGTGCCTGCACGGGGTGGGAAGGGGCAGCGGCGGGCTGCCTCTGCTGTCTCAGCCGGGGCGGCGGTGGGGGGGCCTGCGGCGGGTGGCTGGGGGCGGCAGGCCGGCCCTGCCGGAGGCCCGTATGCAGGGGTGCCTGCACGGGGTGGGAAGGGCCGGCGGCGGGCTGCCTGTGCTCTCTCAGCCGGGGCGGCGGTGGGGGGGCTTGCGGAGGGGTGGCTGGGGTCGGCAGGCCGGCCCTGCCGGAGGCCCGTATGCAGGGGTGCCTGCACGGGGTGGGAAGGGCCGGCGGCGGGCTGCCTGTGCTGTCTCAGCCGGGGCGGCGGTGGGGGGGCTTGCAAGGGGTGGCTGGGGGCGGCAGGCCGGCCCTGCCGGAGGCCCGTATGCAGGGGTGCCTGCACGGGGTGGGAAGGGCCGGCGGCGGGCTGCCTGTGCTCTCTCAGCCGGGGCGGCGGTGGGGGGGGTTGCGGGGGGTGGCTGGGGGCGGCAGGCCGGCCCTGCCGGAGGCCCGTATGCAGGGGTGCCTGCACGGGGTGGGAAGGGCCGGCGGCGGGCTGCCTGTGCTGTCTCAGTCGGGGCGGCGGTGGGGGGGCTTGCGGGGGGTGGCTGGGGTCGGCAGGCCGGCCCTGCCGGAGGCCCGTATGCAGGGGTGCCTGCACGGGGTGGGTGGGCCTGCGGCGGGCTGCCTGTGCTCTCTGAGCCGGGGCGGCGGTGGGGGGGGCTTGCGGGGGGTGGCTGGGGGTCGGCAGGCCGGCCCTGCCGGAGGCCCGTATGCAGGGGTGCCTGCACGGGGTGGGAAGGGCCGGCGGCGGGCTGCCTGTGCTGTCTCAGCCGGGGCGGCGGTGGGGGGGCTTGTGGGGGGTGGCTGGGGGCGGCAGGCCGGCCCTGCCGGAGGCCCGTATGCAGGGGTGCCTGCACGGGGTGGGAAGGGCCGGCGGCGGGCTGCCTGTGCTCTCTCAGCCGGGGCGGCGGTGGGGGGGGTTGCGGGGGGTGGCTGGGGGCGGCAGGCCGGCCCTGCCGGAGGCCCGTATGCAGGGGTGCCTGCACGGGGTGGGAAGGGCCGGCGGCGGGCTGCCTGTGCTGTCTCAGTCGGGGCGGCGGTGGGGGGGCTTGCGGGGGGTGGCTGGGGTCGGCAGGCCGGCCCTGCCGGAGGCCCGTATGCAGGGGTGCCTGCACGGGGTGGGTGGGCCTGCGGCGGGCTGCCTGTGCTCTCTGAGCCGGGGCGGCGGTGGGGGGGGCTTGCGGGGGGTGGCTGGGGTCGGCAGGCCGGCCCTGCCGGAGGCCCGTATGCAGGGGTGCCTGCACGGGGTGGGAAGGGGCGGCGGCGGGCTGCCTGTGATCTCTCAGCCGGGGCGGCGGTGGGGGGGGTTGCGGGGGGTGGCTGGGGGCGGCAGGCCGGCCCTGCCGGAGGCCCGTATGCAGGGGTGCCTGCACGGGGTGGGAAGGGCCGGCGGCGGGCTGCCTGTGCTGTCTCAGTCGGGGCGGCGGTGGAGGGGCTTGCGGGGGATGGCTGGGGTCGGCAGGCCGGCCCTGCCGGAGGCCCGTATGCAGGGGTGCCTGCACGGGGTGGGTGGGCCTGCGGCGGGCTGCCTGTGCTCTCTGAGCCGGGGCGGCGGTGGGGGGGGCTTGCGGGGGGTGGCTGGGGGCGGCAGGCCGGCCCTGCCGGAGGCCCGTATGCAGGGGTGCCTGCACGGGGTGGGAAGGGGCGGCGGCGGGGTGCCTGTGCTCTCTGAGCCGGGGCGGCGGTGGGGGGGCTTGCGGGGGGTGGCTGGGGGCGGCAGGCCGGCCCTGCCGGAGGCCCGTATGCAGGGGTGCCTGCACGGGGTGGGAAGGGCCGGCGGCGGGGTTCCTGTGCTCTCTCAGCCGGGGCGGCGGTGGGGGGGCTTGCGGGGGGTGGCTGGGGGCGGCAGGCCGGCCCTGCCGGAGGCCCCTATGCAGGGGTGCCTGCACGGGGTGGGAAGGGCCGGCGGCGGGCTGCCTGTGCTCTCTCAGCCGGGGCGGCGGTGGGGGGGCTTGCGGGGGGTGGCTGGGGGCGGCAGGCCGGCCCTGCCGGAGGCCCGTATGCAGGGGTGCCTGCACGGGGTGGGAAGGGGCGGCGGCGGGCTGCCTGTGCTCTCTCAGCCGGGGCGGCGGTGGGGGGGCTTGCGGGGGGTGGCTGGGGGCGGCAGGCCGGCCCTGCCGGAGGCCCGTTTGCAGGGGTGCCTGCACGGGGGTGGGTTGGGGGGGGCGGCGGGAATTTTTTGGTTTTTGTTGCTTTTTTATTTCTTTTTCCGCTTTTGAAACAGAGACGCCGCCCCGTCCTCGGGCGTTTCAGCCGAGCTGATGGAAAGCGGCGCCCCTTCCCGTCGCTTGCGGGGGGGGGTGGTGCAGGAGGGGGGAGGCGGCGCGCGCCTGAAATTCCCCTCGCCACCCCCCGTTTCCGAGACTTCGCCGTATCTAGTGGAAGGCGCTAAGCTTGGCCGGACTGTCTCGCTGAAGGCTTTCTTACTCTGCATCGGTTCTGACGGTGGGCGAGAAAAAAAAACAAAACCAAAGCAGAGCAGGGAAACAGTTACAAAAAGTTCTTGAGAGCCAGCACCGGCCCGCCCATCGGCAGACGGAGCGGCGCCCGGGGTCAACGAGTGCCACCCTGCTGCTTAGCAACCGGAACCCGAGCCGGCCCGCCCCGCCCACCCGCCGGCAAGGGGCGGGCGCTTCCCCGCGGCAGAAGGGGGAGACAGAGACTGAGAGACGGGGTCGAGGAGCAGGCGGGGAGCCTTGCGCTGAGGTAGGCTGGGGACGGGGCCTCTTTTCCGAGAAGATTGAGGTTTGAGTCGGGGGGGGGGGGGGGGGGGGGCGGCGGCAGGGGCTGCTTGTGCGCTCTCGGCCGGGGCGGCGGTGGGGGGGTGGCGGGGTGGGGGGGGGCAGCGGAGCGGCCGTGCCGGAGGCCCGTATGCAGGGGTGCCCGCACCGGGGGGGGGATGGGGGGGGGCGGCGGCAGGGGCTGCTTGTGCGCTCTCGGCCGGGGCGGCGGTGGGGGGGGGCTTGCGGGTGGGGGTGCGGCGGCCGGGCTGCCGTGCCGGAGGCCCGTTTGCAGGGGTGCCTGCACGGGGGGAGGTGGGGGGGGGGGGGTGGGTGGGGGGGCGGGGCGGCGGGAATTTTTTGGTTTTTGTTGCTTTTTTATTTTTTTTCCGCTTTTGAAACACAGACGCCGCCCCGCCTTCGGGCGTTTCAGCCGAGCTGATAGAAAGCTGCGCCCCTTCCCGTTGCTTGCGGGGGGGGTTGGTGCCGCGGAAGGGGGTGGCGGGGGGGGCGGGAACGGGACGGGGACGGGGACGGGGACGGGGACGGGGACGGGGACGGGGACGGGTCTGGCCGACGGGTCTGGACGACAGCGCCCCCCCGACCCCGCGTCCCGGCCGGCCACCACGTCTACCCGGGACCGGGTCGGCGGGGAGGACAGGTCTACCCG
>NW_027448918.1:12500-15000 GCF_030867145.1 Opisthocomus hoazin
GCCACGCCGCCGCTGCCGCGTCACGCCGCAGCCGCCGCCGCCGCCGGCGGTCGGCTCGCGGAAGAGGAAGCCCCAGCCCGGAGAGCGGCCTGAACAACGCGTCAGACGCGCCCGGAGACGGCCCCGCACGGGGCCACGGCGATGGGTTTTTCTCGGGGAGGAGGAGGGCGACAGGAACCGGGGCAGGGGCGGCGCGGACGGGGGACAGACGGGGGCGTCCACCGCCACCGCCCCCGTCCCCCACCCACCGGCGCACGCACGCGCGCGCGTCAGTGCGGCACGGCACCCCCGCGGTGCCCACCCGCAGACAGACGCCCGCGCGGGAGGCCGGCGGCGAGGCCCGCGCCATCGCCGCCCCGCGCCTCCCTCCCCCGAAGCTCGCTCTCGCTCTCTCTTCCCCAAACCCACCGCCGATAGCCCGGCGGGGACGAGCTCCGTCCAGCAGGCGCTCTCCGGGAGCGGGGAGCTTCGGAGCGCTCCCCGAGTCTCCATTTAGGGGGACGAAGGCCCGCGCGCTCGCGCGCGCGGCCCTGCGAGGCACCCCAGCCGCGCCGCTGCTGGCCCGCCGGCCCCCCCCCCCCGCGCTGGGGCGGGGGGGCTCGGCGGCGCAGACGGCGATTGATCGTAAAGCGACGCTCAGACAGGCGTAGCCCCGGGAGGAACCCGGGGCCGCGAGTGCGTTCGAAGTGTCGATGATCAATGTGTCCTGCAATTCACATTAATTCTCGCAGCTAGCTGCGTTCTTCATCGACGCACGAGCCGAGTGATCCACCGCTAAGAGTTGTCTCGGTTTCGGCACCGCCCCGCGCGCGTGGAGGGGCCGGGACCGCTCGCCGAGAGCGGCCCCTTCTCTGAGGACGGCCGGACCGACCGCCGGCCCCGCCGCCGCCCACCCCCCTCCGCACGCGCGGAGGGGGCGCGGCGCGGCGGCGCGACGCGGCGCGACGGAGAGGCCCTCGCCTCGGCTTGACCGTACGAGCACAGGGGAAACGGAAAACAACGGAAAACCCCGAGCGGCCAAAGGGCGGGGGAGCCCGCGCTCCCGACCGACCCTGGGGAAACGTACGCAACACACACACACACACCCTTGGCGCGCTTCGGGGGCGGCCCAGGCGCCCGGGCTCGGACCGGCCTCCCCCCGGAGGCTACGGCACGCCCGGCCGCGACGCCTGCCCGCCTTCGCTCGGGAGCCGGACGCCCGGCTGCGCCCGCGCTGCGACGAGCCGGCTCCGCCCACCACGGTCGCCTCTCGCCCCGCCGGCGAACCTCGGCGCCGACGCCGCCTTCCACCGACGCCGGAGGAAGCGCGGCCGGCCACTGGAGCGCGAGCCGGCGACGCGCGGCCGCCCACCGGCCCGCGCCGGATGGGCGAACCCGGCCACCCCGCCCGGCGGCGGCGGCCACCACCGCCGCCGCGAAAACCGCCGCCGCAGCCGCTTCTCGCCTCGGCCCCCTGGGGCCGCCGGCACGGCCCCAGCGGAAAGGCGGACGGCGCTGAGCGCGGGGGGCGGCTCCCACTCTCCCCGTTTCCACGCGAAGACCCGGAGCGGGACGCCCCCGCGCCGCGCGCCCGCCCTCGAGACGGAAGCGACGGGCGGGGAAACGCGGGACGGGACGGCCGCCAGCGGATGCGGCCGGGGAACCCTCCCGGACGACCCGACGGACGACCGGCACCGACCGGCACGCCGAGCGGCGCCGCCGCCGCTCGGCCTGGGGGGGTGTGGCTCGCCCCCCCCTTTCTTTCCCTGGGCGCCGAGGGCGGGGCGAGGAGCGGGAGAGGGGAGCGCGGCGCGCCCCGAGCGCGGCCGCAGCGCGAGCGTCCAAAGGCGCAGGGCGGCCCCCCGGCGGCCGCCCCCCCCCGCGGGGGCTCGCCGCGCCTTTCTTTCCCCCGGCGCGGAGCCCGCGCTCCGGCCGGCGGGTGGCCCCGTTTGCGAGGGCGGGCAGGTCGGCCGCGGCCGACCCGCGCCGCGGTCTCTCCGCCGAGACCGGCCCGCGGAGAGGGGGGGCAGGTTGGGGCAGCGAGACGCCCCCCCTTCTCCGGCACGGCGGCCCGCGGGGGCGGACGCCCCCCCCGCGGCTCGCGCCGTGCCGCTCGAGTCTTTAAACCGCCGCCCGGCTCCTTTGGCCTTTGACCCCCGGACTCGGCCGAGGGAGGGCCGCCGAAGCGCGGACGCTAGGTACCTGGCCCTGGGGTGAGGGAAACGACCTGCATGGCCCCGCGGGGGTGCCTCCCCCGGCTGCCGCCCTCGGGGGAGCGTCCGCCCGCGGGGGCGCGCCCGGCATCCGCCGCCACCACCTCGTCCTCCTTAGCCCCGGGGCCCGGGGTTTCCCTCGATAGCCCGGCGCTGCGCCCGGGGGGAGAGACGTGGCTCGGGCCGCCCGCTCGCGCGGGACGCGACCCGGCCGGGGGGGGGGCCTCGCCCGCCCCGGGCGGCGCCAGCGGCCGAGACCGTGCTCGCGCCCCCCCCTTCCGCCACGGCTCCCTCTTCGAGAGGCAGCC
>NW_027448918.1:20000-24943 GCF_030867145.1 Opisthocomus hoazin
CCACCGGAGCCTACGGGCAAGCAGCGGCTTCGCGCGGCTTCTGGCAGTCGGAAGCGCCGTGCGCGATAGGTAGGAGGCAGAACGGCCACGGCCACAGCCGCCGTGCAACGCCCGAGTCTGCCGGCTGAACCGCGAGTAGCTGCAGCGGTTCGATGGCGCTGGTCCGCGAGCGCCAGCCCTCTGCCCTAGTATACGGACAGCGAGGTCCCCGGCCCCGGCGGGCTCGAAGAGAACCGTCTTCCCCCAGCGGGGAGGCGCGCGAGCGCCGCCGACTCTTACCATGACGTAACTGGAGGCAGCGCAAAGCAGCGACCCCTTCGGCAGCTCCGAAGAAGAACCGGGCAAGACGTCTACCTGCCAGAACCGCGGTGGAGCCAAAGTCCCGCCGGAGCGAGGTAGACGAGGCATCCCTTTCCGCCGGCAGCTCCGGCGGCCACATCGGGCACACCGGACCCGGCGGACGGTAAAACGGGTAGACCTGGCCTCCCTGCCGGCAGAACGGGTAGACGAGGCCTCCCTGCCTGGAACCGGGTAGACCTGGCATCCCTGCCGGAAGCGGGTAGACCTGGCATCCCTGCCGGTAAAACGGGTAGACCTGGCCTCCCTGCCGGCAGAACGGGTAGACGAGGCCTCCCTGCCTGGAACCGGGTAGACCTGGCATCCCTGCCGGAAGCGGGTAGACCTGGTCTCCCTGCCGCCAAAACGGGTAGACCTGGCCTCCCTGCCGGCAGAACGGGTAGACCTGGCATCCCTGCCGGCAAAACGGGTAGACCTGGTCTCCCTGCCGGTAAAACGGGTAGACCTGTTCTCCCTGCAGGTAAAACGGGTAGACCTGGCCTCCCTGCCGGTAAAACGGGTAGACCTGGCCTCCCTGCCGGCAGAACGGGTAGACCTGGCATCCCTGCCGGCAAAACGGGTAGACCTGGTCTCCCTGCCGGTAAAACGGGTAGACCTGGTCTCCCTGCAGGTAAAACGGGTAGACCTGTTATCCCTGCCGGCAAAACGGGTAGACCTGGTCTCCCTGCAGCCAGAACGGGTAGACCTGGCATCCCTGCCGGTAAAACGGGTAGACCTGGTCTCCCTGCCGGCAAAAAGGGTAGACCTGTTCTCCCTGCCGCCAGAACGGGTAGACCTGGCCTCCCTGCCGGTAAAACGGGTAGACCTGGTCTCCGTGCAGGTAAAACGGGTAGACCTGGCATCCCTGCCGGCAGAACGGGTAGACCTGGTCTCCCTGCCGCCAGAACGGGTAGACCTGGCATCCCTGCCGGCAAAACGGGTAGACCTGGTCTCCCTGCCGGTAAAACGGGTAGACCTGGCCTCCCTGCAGGTAAAACGGGTAGACCTGTTATCCCTGCCGGCAAAACGGGTAGACCTGGCATCCCTGCCGGCAAAACGGGTAGACCTGGTCTCCCTGCCGGTAAATGGGTAGACCTGGTCTCCCTGCCGCTAGAACGGGTAGACCTGGCCTCCCTGCCGGCAGAACGGGTAGACCTGGCCTCCCTGCCGGTAAAACGGGTAGACCTGGCATCCCTGCAGGTAAAACGGGTAGACCTGGCATCCCTGCCGGCAAAACGGGTAGACCTGGTCTCCCTGCCGGTAAAACGGGTAGACCTGTTCTCCCTGCAGGTAAAACGGGTAGACCTGTTCTCCCTGCCGCCAGAACGGGTAGACCTGGCATCCCTGCCGGCAAAACGGGTAGACCTGGTCTCCCTGCCGGCAAAAAGGGTAGACCTGTTCTCCCTGCCGCCAGAACGGGTAGACCTGGCCTCCCTGCCGGTAAAACGGGTAGACCTGGTCTCCGTGCAGGTAAAACGGGTAGACCTGGCATCCCTGCCGGCAGAACGGGTAGACCTGGTCTCCCTGCCGCCAGAACGGGTAGACCTGGCATCCCTGCCGGCAAAACGGGTAGACCTGGTCTCCCTGCCGGTAAAACGGGTAGACCTGGCCTCCCTGCAGGTAAAACGGGTAGACCTGTTATCCCTGCCGGCAAAACGGGTAGACCTGGCATCCCTGCCGGCAAAACGGGTAGACCTGGTCTCCCTGCAGGTAAATGGGTAGACCTGGTCTCCCTGCCGCTAGAACGGGTAGACCTGGCCTCCCTGCCGGCAGAACGGGTAGACCTGGCCTCCCTGCCGGTAAAACGGGTAGACCTGGCATCCCTGCAGGTAAAACGGGTAGACCTGGCATCCCTGCCGGCAAACGGGTAGACCTGGTCTCCCTGCCGGTAAAACGGGTAGACCTGTTCTCCCTGCAGGTAAAACGGGTAGACCTGTTCTCCCTGCCGCCAGAACGGGTAGACCTGGCATCCCTGCCGGCAAAACGGGTAGACCTGGTCTCCCTGCCGGTAAATGGGTAGACCTGGTCTCCCTGCAGGTAAATCGGGTAGACCTGTTATCCCTGCCGGCAAAACGGGTAGACCTGGTCTCCCTGCAGCCAGAACGGGTAGACCTGGTCTCCCTGCCGGCAAAACGGGTAGACCTGGTCTCCCTGCCGGCAGAACGGGTAGACCTGGTCTCCCTGCCGGTAAATGGGTAGACCTGGTCTCCCTGCCGGCAATATGGGTAGACCTGGCCTCCCTGCAGCCAGAACGGGTAGACCTGGCATCCCTGCCGGTAAATGGGTAGACCTGGCATCCCTGCCGGTAAAACGGGTAGACCTGGCATCCCTGCCGGCAATACGGGTAGACCTGGTCTCCCTGCCGCTAGAACGGGTAGACCTGGCATCCCTGCCGGTAAAACGGGTAGACCTGGCCTCCCTGCCGGCAATACGGGTAGACCTGGCCTCCCTGCCGGTAAAACGGGTAGACCTGGCATCCCTGCCGGCAGAACGGGTAGACCTGGTCTCCCTGCCGCCAGAACGGGTAGACCTGGCCTCCCTGCAGGTAAAACGGGTAGACCTGGCCTCCCTGCCGGCAGAAGGGGTAGACCTGGCCTCCCTGCCGGCAGAAGGGGTAGACCTGTCCTCCCTGCGGACAGAGCGGGTCGCCCGTGCTGGAGGCCCGTATGCAGGGGTGCCTGCACGGGGTGGGAAGGGCCGGCGGCGGGCTGCCTGTGCTCTCTCAGCCGGGGCGGCGGTGGGGGGGCTTGCGGGGGGTGGCTGGGGTCGGCAGGCCGGCCCTGCCGGAGGCCCGTATGCAGGGGTGCCTGCACGGGGTGGGAAGGGGCGGCGGCGGGGTGCCTGTGCTCTCTCAGCCGGGGCGGCGGTGGGGGGGCTTGTGGGGGGTGGCTGGGGGCGGCAGGCCGGCCGTGCCGGAGGCCCGTATGCAGGGGTGCCTGCACGGGGTGGGAAGGGGCGGCGGCGGGGTGCCTGTGCTGTCTCAGCCGGGGCGGCGGTGGGGGGGCTTGTGGGGGGTGGCTGGGGGCGGCAGGCCGGCCCTGCCGGAGGCCCCTATGCAGGGGTGCCTGCACGGGGTGGGAAGGGCCGGCGGCGGGCTGCCTGTGCTCTCTCAGCCGGGGCGGCGGTGGGGGGGCTTGTGGGGGGTGGCTGGGGGCGGCAGGCCGGCCGTGCCGGAGGCCCGTATGCAGGGGTGCCTGCACGGGGTGGGAAGGGGCGGCGGCGGGGTGCCTGTGCTGTCTCAGCCGGGGCGGCGGTGGGGGGGCTTGTGGGGGGTGGCTGGGGGCGGCAGGCCGGCCCTGCCGGAGGCCCGTATGCAGGGGTGCCTGCACGGGGTGGGAAGGGGCGGCGGCGGGCTGCCTGTGCTCTCTCAGCCGGGGCGGCGGTGGGGGGGCTTGCGGGGGGTGGCTGGGGGCGGCAGGCCGGCCCTGCCGGAGGCCCCTATGCAGGGGTGCCTGCACGGGGTGGGAAGGGCCGGCGGCGGGCTGCCTGTGCTCTCTCAGCCGGGGCGGCGGTGGGGGGGCTTGCGGGGGGTGGCTGGGGGCGGCAGGCCGGCCCTGCCGGAGGCCCGTATGCAGGGGTGCCTGCACGGGGTGGGAAGGGGCGGCGGCGGGCTGCCTCTGCTCTCTCAGCAGGGGCGGCGGTGGGGGGGCTTGCGGGGGGTGGCTGGGGTCGGCAGGCCGGCCCTGCCGGAGGCCCGTATGCAGGGGTGCCTGCACGGGGTGGGAAGGGGCGGCGGCGGGCTGCCTGTGCTCTCTCAGCCGGGGCGGCGGTGGGGGGGCTTGCGGGGGGTGGCTGGGGTCGGCAGGCCGGCCCTGCCGGAGGCCCGTATGCAGGGGTGCCTGCACGGGGTGGGTGGGCCTGCGGCGGGCTGCCTGTGCTCTCTGAGCCGGGGCGGCGGTGGGGGGGGCTTGCGGGGGGTGGCTGGGGTCGGCAGGCCGGCCCTGCCGGAGGCCCGTATGCAGGGGTGCCTGCACGGGGTGGGTGGGCCTGCGGCGGGCTGCCTGTGCTCTCTGAGCCGGGGCGGCGGTGGGGGGGGCTTGCGGGGGGTGGCTGGGGGCGGCAGGCCGGCCCTGCCGGAGGCCCGTATGCAGGGGTGCCTGCACGGGGTGGGAAGGGGCGGCGGCGGGGTGCCTGTGCTCTCTCAGCCGGGGCGGCGGTGGGGGGGCTTGCGGGGGTTGTCTGGGGGCGGCAGGCCGGTCCTGCCGGAGGCCCGTATGCAGGGGTGCCTGCACGGGGTGGGAAGGGGCGGCGGCGGGCTGCCTGTGCTGTCTCAGCCGGGGCGGCGGTGGGGGGGCTTGTGGGGGGTGGCTGGGGGCGGCAGGCCGGCCCGGCCGGAGGCCCGTATGCAGGGGTGCCTGCACGGGGTAGGAAGGGCCGGCGGCGGGGTGCCTGTGCTCTCTCAGCCGAGGCGGCGGTGGGGGGGCTTGTGGGGGGTGGCTGGGGGCGGCAGGCCGGCCCTGCCGGAGGCCCGTATGCAGGGGTGCCTGCACGGGGTGGGAAGGGGCAGCGGCGGGCTGCCTCTGCTGTCTCAGCCGGGGCGGCGGTGGGGGGGCCTGCGGCGGGTGGCTGGGGGCGGCAGGCCGGCCCTGCCGGAGGCCCGTATGCAG